>NC_048600.1:63782326-64082326 GCF_003668045.3 Cricetulus griseus
TAGGATGGATGGGACCTGGGGGAGAGCAAGGGAGAGTTAAGGATGGGGCCAAGTGGGGTAGCTAGGCTAGCTTGTGGGGAGGGCCCCAGGCAGCATGACTGCTGTTAATCTTCAAGTGGGTCTGGGAGTGGTCTGCAAAAAACTTGGTGTCTACACCCTCCTAGGGGCTGTTTTGTGCTGTATGCCCTTTGCTCACTCAGACACCATCTACTGGGCACCTCAGCAAGATGCCCATGAGTTCAGGGTTTGCAGTGGAAATTGACTTCAGAATAAGACCATTTATACTGACAACCAGAGCATGTCTGTCCCACCCTCAGTGTTTACTGGAACTTCACCCATATCACAACCAGCACACTCTGAGAAGGTTTATACCCTCCTAACTAATGGTGTGTATGTGTGTGTGTGCATGGGTGCGCGCGTATGCATGTTCATGTGTGTGCAGGTACACATGCCTTTCTATGAGTCCAAAGATCAACCTCATATCATTCCTCAGCATACTGTCCATATTTTTGAGACAGGGTCTCCTACTGTCAGAGAACTTACCCATTGTGCTAGACTGGCTGGCCAGTGAGCCCCAGGGATCCACCATTCCACCTCCCCAGTACTGCCACAACTGACCCTTTTTACATGGCTTCCGGGAGTTGAACTCAGGTCCTCTTGTGCAGCAAGTAATTTATTAGCTGAGCTGCCTCCCAGTCCAAATTTTTTACCAAGTGGTTCTTGAAAACCCTGGGTCTGACTATATGACAATCAAATTTGAATCCGGCCAATAGTGGAAGAGATCACTGGGTAAGTTCTGTCCAGAAGGGAAGATGTGGGTGATTAGTAACCTTGGTTTGGGCTCAGGAGTGCAGACAAATGGAATCTGTTTCACTCATCTTAAACTTTTACATTGTGGCCTTGGTTGTGTCTCTCCTTGAGGTTTTTAGATGGACTATTTAACATCAATTTTGATTTTGAAAGGAGCTAGTCCATTGTTTGTAGCTACAGACACAGGGCTGGGAGAGGAAACACGTCATCCCTGACCACTGAGTGGGGTGTAGTTTGTCTGGACTTCATGCCCTCAGCACTTAATGTATTTAGCAGTCACTGGCCAAATGCTTTGTTCTGAGCACTGCCAGTATTGTGTTGCTGCTGTTTCACCAGTGGAGAAGCAGGCACAATAGAGCTGAACTTGATCGGGGATGGTTGGGGCAGACCCAGGATTTGAATGGAATGTATGCTGTAAACAACAGCTAATGGACCGTTCCATTCTATCCTTTAGTGGCCTCTTCGGCACCCCTCCCCAGCCTCATTTGGCCCCTAGACAGCAGGTGATGCTGGTGGTCTCCTGCCCTGGATGGTTGGGTGGGTTAGAGTGAGTCCAGGAAACACAGGACAGGAAGAGGAGGATGGGGGGGACTTGAGGTCTGCTACAGCTGTACAGAGACTTAAGATCAGCCTGGCTTTTCAGGGTTTTCCTTGCAATGAGTAGTACTTTTTTGAGGTCTCTTTATATTCTGTTTGCTTTTGACATAAGCCCCCCAAGAGTCAGCTTGCTGCTTGTCAAGGCGCCCTTGGGGTTCATGTGTGCATGGTTGACTAGGAACCCCAATGCTCTTGTGGAGAACGAGTGTGTGTGCCCGTTGGGAGACACTGCTGTCACATGCTGTAGAGTTCTGTTACCTTTCAGCTTAGAGATTCTTGAGGTCACCTCTCCCTCAGTGCTTTGCTGTGGTTCTGCTTTGGTCTCTCATCAGCACCCCTTGGTCCACCCACTGCCATTCCTTGTTTACACCCATTCACCCTGAGAGCTTCAGGACCGCTGTCTTTGCCTTCCGTATGGCCTAGCCCTCTTCTCTAGGTAACACTGATATCTCATTTGTGGAGTGAGCCACCCCAGTGTAGACAGATGTATTGGATGTAGTCTCTGTGGCAAGGCCCCTGAGTCTTCAGTAGACTTTCCCATCTCATCCCCATGTAATCCTGTCGGGTGGGTTGCCAGAACTGAACCTCTTAGGGACGACCAGGAGGGTGGGAGTGAGAGGGTAATTACAGCACGTGATGGAAAACCTTACTTGAAGAATGTCTTCTCCCCTCATTACATATTTATTTTAGGAAGTCAAAACAGATTGCAATAATATCCATGCTTTTTTGCCAGATTCATATTGTGGTACAGGATCCTACCAGACTTCTTTCTCACACAGAGTGTTTATTTATCAACGAATTCATAAAGTTCTGCAAATACTTAGCTTATATAAGTTTATATAACTAATAAGTTTATATAACATACGTTTACCCTCATTTTTAACAAATATGGGTCTCAGGCTTCCAGGTGGGAATTTTGTTGTGGCAAGTGGCTTGCCACTCCAGGGGTCCTGGCCCTGTTTCCTACCTAACACTCTTGGCTAGCCAGGACAAATTGTAGGGAGTTTATGGTTGGAAGCAGAGGTTAGAGGCCCTTTCAGGTAAGGGATCAAGTTCCTGAAGCTATGGTAGCACAGACTACCCCAGTGATGGGCCTGAGTTGAACCCTGCATGGGCCCACTGTGTGTCTCACTCTGGAGCAAACCTTGGAACCGACCAGAGCTTTGTCCTATGAGATTAGGACAGTAGTACCTTCTGGAAGGTTATGAAGATGAAGTAATGTGTGGAAGCAACATGAAGACAGTCCTCTGGAAATCTGTTTCTTGCTTTCATTTCCCAGCGCTCACCCTGGTTCCCCCACTTACAGGCCCTCATACCTTCACATGAATCTAAAGGAAGCTGCGTGGCCGGCTCAGAGGCTCTGTGTGTGTGTGTGTGTGTGTGTGTGTGTGTGTGTGTGTGTGTGTGTGTGTGTGTGTGTGTGTGGTACTGAAGCTGGTGCGCTTTGCTCCGCTGCCTCCCCTCGCTCATTTGAAATCTGGCTCTTTCTAGTAAAACTGTAAAGGACTCAGAACTAGAGCTGCATACAGCAGGGGAATTGGATCTAAAGAAATGAGAGATAGGGGCTGTCGAGATGGCTGATCAGTTAAGAGCATACACTACACATGCAGAAGACCCACGTTCAGTTCCTAGTGCCTACATCAGGCAACTCACAAACACAGGTAGCTCCAGTTCCCAGGGCATCTGACCTCATATGCTTCCTGGGGCACCTGCAAGACTCAGTTACAGACACATACAACTAAAACAAATGTCAAAAAAAAAAAAAAAGTGATGTTGGGTTGGCTTGGTGGCTTCTGATGTCATCAGGGCCTCAGATACTTGTATGTTGGTCTCACCCTCCTTAGCATGAGGCTTCCATTCGAGGTGTCGCTTCCAGCCATCACCCAGGTTAGGCTGGCAGAGGAGGGCCGTCTTCCATTTCCGGGAACCTGAAGTCCATGCCTGATCACAGGTTCATGGCCACAAACAGAGCACACATTCATGCTCCTGGCAAAGGAGACTCGAAAGTAACTTGCCAGCTAAACTGACTTGTAGTTAAACTAGAATTCCTATTAGGGAAAGGTGTGAGAGAAAGGGAGTGAGGTGTGAGGCCATCCATGCTGTGACACCTGCAAGACTGAAACTATTAACAGTGGCCGGGGGTTCTTGGAGAAGGAAGGAGAATGGTGGTGTTGTGGGAGTGTTTTAAGACTCCTGACCTGAAAGAAAAAAAAAAAAAAAAAAAAAAAAAAGAATCCTGACCTTTGAAGGAACGAATTTAGCTTCCTGAAACCCTTACTGGGTTCCATGAGAACTGTGCTATCATGGTGAGGCCTTCCCAGGGTCACACAAGAGTAGTATTCATATGTTTTACATTATTGCTATGTTTGTTTTTCAAGACAGGTTTTCTCTGAGTAGCCCTGGCTGTCCTGGAACTCTATAGACCAGGCTGGCTTCAAGCTCAGAGATCTGCTGGCCTCTTCCTCCTGAGTGCTGGGTTTAAAGGTGTGTGCCACCACTGCCCAGCTAAGAGTAGTATTCTTAAAGACCACCCACATCTATAGAAATGCTGATTGACTGGCACACATAGATGGGCGTATCTTCCACATACAGCTCTAGGCTTACCATCCAAGATAGATCTAGGCATCAGGAAGGAGTAAAGGGGAAAGGAGGGCAAACCATTATTCACAGACCGATGCCAGTGCTCACACACATGTACACACACTGCATTCATTAGAACTTAGCCCCGGTCTCTTAGTTGCAGGAAAAGTGGGAAATGGAGCCTCAGCTTGACCACAGTGTGTTCAGCTAAAACTTTTACTTAGCACAGGCACAGGCAGGGGAGGAAGGTTAATGGGCAGGCAGAATTCATGAGTATGGAGATAATGGCACCTTTGGTCAAATACCTCTTGGGAATGCAATTATATTTCAAGGTTTCTATTTAAGAAAAAAGGAAGAACCCAGGCCCTGGGGTGAATGGTGAGAACCCACCAAGACCCTTCAAACCTCCCCAGAGGAAACCACCAATTAACGCACACCGTGGGAACAGCTGCCTCCACCCTGTTTGAAGCAGAACCGGAAGTCAGGCTGAGTATATACAAAGCTAGGTTATTGAAGGTACATTAATTAGTCCCTTTATGTCACCGTATCAAAATAATAGACACAGATGGTCTCTGAAGTAGAGGTTTATTTTGGCTCATGATTTGGAAGGTTCAGGTCTGAGATGGGCCATTCTGCTATCTGACTGCCAGGATTCATGTCAGGGTAAGGGCTCACATCTCCAGCTAGGAAGCAGACAGATGAGACAGGCCAGGGTCCAACGACTCACTGGGGAGCACACCTCCAAGTGACTGTAGATCTCCCACAGACTGCATCACTGCCCAGACACCCCCTTGGGGACTAAGCCTTTTACAAAGGGCTTCTGGAGGGATTTCCAAATTGAGCTACAACAACAATGAAGCTTGTGTGACTTCTTGGTTTGCTTAGAGTCTTGGGCTGAAAGCTACGCTGTAAGAAATCTCACTTCCCTGAAACTGTCTCACTGGAGAGGCTGAATGGCATGGCTGGCAGATGACAGCATCAGCTTCGTGTAAGGGAGGCACCATCTTGGATAGCTAGTCTTGTGGAGATTTCAGAGACGCCAAGCCTGGGCCAGCACCTAGCTACAACTTGGTGTGAAGCAGCAATTACCCAGCCAAGCCCTTCTTCAATCTCTAACCCGCGAGGAGCAAAATAAATGGTTATTTGTGGTATCCAGGTTTGAAAGCAGTTGGTAAGTGAAAATAGTAACCGGTTAGAACTCTAATGTTCTGTCCTTGAAATGGAGAAGCCTCTGTAACCAGAATGGAATGCTTAAACAAATATTTTGAGGATAAGAATTTCCAAACATTTACTCATTACTACCCAAGGGTGAGTATGGTGTTTATGCTATTACTAAGGTAGAAATTATCTTTGAGTTAAAGGATATGAATATTATTTTATTCACCCCAACTTCTTTTTTTCAATTTTATATTTGAAGTGTTTTTCAAGTTATTGTTATGAAAATTTGAATCCATAGGGAAATTGAGAGATGAGCACCAAGAAGACGCACATTTCCTCTCCTGAGATCACAGAAGAATTACTACTTGGCCACATGCCATCTACGTGCACATTGTACATTTGCCCTGTTATCCATCCCCTCAAATAGGAGGTTACAGGGCAAATCTTTTCAAAATAACCTTTAAAATGAATTGCTTATTTTACATATGGGATCTCGGGTTTCTCTGTGGTGTTTCCCACAAGTATGCCATTATTCTTTGTTCTCATTCTCCCCTCTTCTCTGCCTCACTCCCCCATCCCTCTGCTTCCAAACAGTCCTCTCCTGCTTTCACGGGCTCTCATTCCAGCGGTTCTCAACCTCTGGGTCATGACCCCTTTGGGGGTCAAATGGCCCTTTCACAGGGTCACATAGCAGATATCCTGCATATCAGATATTTACATTACAATCCACAACTAGCAAAATCACAATTATGAAGTAGCACTAAAATAATAAAATAATTTTATGGTTAGGGGTCACCACACATGAGGAACTGTGTTAAAGTGTCACAGCATTGGGAAGGCTGAGAACCATGGCCTACTTACTCTGTTGCTTCTCACTTCCCTCCCCAGAAGATCTCTTCCTGTTTTCTTACATCATGGTCCCCTTTCTACTTTCAGCACACACACACACACACACACACACACACACACACACACACACACACACAGGAATGCACGAAGCAATGTTCCATATATAAGAGGAAACATGGTATTTGTCTTTCTGAGTCTGGCTCATTTTGTGTTGCAAAACAATCTCCAGCTGTTTACTTCACTCTAAATGTCATGATTTAACTTTTTTTCTGGCGGCTGTTAAAATTCCATTATTTGTGCACACCTCCTTTCCTTCATGCGTTCCTCTGTTTGATGGGCATTTGGGCTGTTTCATTTCTCAGCTGTTGTAGATATTGCAGCAAGAAACATGGATGTACAAATACCTCTGAGGTATGAAGACACAGAACCCTTCAGTTGCACATTCAGGAGTGGCACAGCTGGGTCATATGTGGATTCTGTTTTCAATAGTTGGAGAATCATCTATATTGACCTCTGCAATGGCTCCAGCTCACACTCCCACAGCACTCACTGTGTAAGGGGCCCTGTTTCCCCACCCTCTCCCAGCATTTTTTGTTTTCCTGGTGAGAGCCCTTTTGACTGGGGTGAGATAGGATATCAAAGCAGTTTTACGGTGCATTTCCTGATGGCTAAGGATGTTGACATTTCTAACATTTTGAAGTATTTGCTGTAGAGGAAGGTAACCACACACGGAATAAGGATATAGATGGTTAATTTATTAACGGGAAATCATTTACACTACACGAGGAACCGATGACCCAGATTGGCGCTCCAGTCTCAGCAGCTCTCTGAGACCCTGAACCTGGAACCCGTGGGAGAGCCAAGTGCCCCCCCCATCTTTATCCCACATGCACCTTACGCACCTGTGGCCACGCCCAAATGGGTGTGGTCAGTGACACAGGTGCATAGAGGTCTCTCCTTACAATTTGCTGGTCATTTGAGTCTTCTTTGGGTAGCTATTCAGATCATCACCCCATTTGTTGATTGGATGATGGTGGGGTGTTAATTTTCATCAATTCCTTATTTATAAATATTTTAGTAATCAGATAAGTAATGTGTTAATTGTCTGCCATTATAAAATGTAGAAAATTAGAAAGAAATGAAACTCATTAATAATTTCACTTCCTACATTAATTTTTAATCTAGGTACGCTGAGCAAGTGTGTGATCAGACTTTCGTCTTCACTAGGCAAGAGTGCCCTCTAGTGGTCTCTAGGAAAATTGCACTAGATGAGAATTTTTTTTTTCCTTGCAAGACTTCCTCTTCCTCCTCCTCCTCCTCCTCCTCCTCCTCCTCCTCCTCCCCCCTTCTCCTCCCCCTCCTCCTCCTCCTCATCATCTTCCTCCTTCTCCTTCTTATGTTTTTTTTCCAAGTTTTAGGGTTTTCTCTGTGGCTTTGGAGGCTGTCCTGGAACCAGCTCTAGTAGACCAGGGTGGTCAGTCTCGAACTCACAGAGATCCACCTGCCTCTGTCTCCCAAGTGCTGGGACTAAAGGCGTGCGCCACCACTGCCGAGTTTCTGAAACTGCTGAAGATCCTGTTGACGCATTCCCAGAGCTTCCATCCGTTATAAGGACTGCGTGTGTCTGCTCTGGGTCTGGCAGCTCTACACCTCAGTCAGATGGCCCCACATTGAAGTCAGTACCTTTCTTCCCCAGCTGAGTGGATGTCTCTGGTTTTGGTTCTTTTCCTCTTCCTTCACTTTGTCCTTCTTGCTCCTTCCTCCAGGTACATCTTGCCTTATGTACATGTCATACCTCCTAGGACTTCTGATACAATTTACTCTCGATATTTTTCAACTTTGGCCTCATTGCAAATTAGCACACACAAGCACCTGCATTTATATAATGAAGTCTCTATAATGCTTTTTAAAAGAGACTCTTCACAAAGTTAAGAGCAATAAAAAGACCCTATTCATATCACTTAGAAACTATTGTTTGTGAAGACACAGGCAGAAAGCTACACCCTCTCTGCAGGCAGTATTCTCAACACCTCCCCATGCAGTTCAGACAGCAACCACACTAGACACACGTTGAGTCTTTTCAGGGTGTGCCTCCCTTCGTTGTATGCAAGAATAAGAACAATTCTTTCTCTTGGGACAAATGAATAAAGTTCTTGTAATTGTGACAAACCCATCAGGAAGAAGTGAGAGGGGACCATTGGTCTCTGTGGCAAGCATGTGGTGAGCCAGAATGAAGAAGAGATTAGGCATTTAGACGTTTAGAAAAGGGGAGGTGTCAATCCAGGGTGTGCTGGAGCGCAGTGACATGACAGAACCGGGTGGGTCTCAGGGTTTGGGGTGAATGATCCTCTTGCCTTGCTTCAGACAGCTGCTTCTGAAAAGCCTCGTGCTGTGAAAGGTGAAACGTTTTCAAGGTGTGCGGAAGAACCATGATGTGCTGGCTTGTGAAATAAGATTACTTCTAACTAAAATATAACAGTGGCAGCCCATGGGATTTGCTAGGGGGAGGACGAGATGGTACATAGTATTGAATAAAAATGCAGTGATGTGTTCCATGGGGTATGTTAGAAATGTTATCTGTGAGATGGAGGTAGATTCTTATTTGCCATGTTTCTTTATAATTTCCTCAAGTCTAGCTGTGGTAGACATGTTTTCTTCAAACACATAGCAACAATGTATAAATAAGAAAGGAGACAGACATATCTTTGGTGAAGAAAAAACAAAGTATCCAGAGGGGCTGGAGAGATGGCTCAGTGCTTAAGTGCTACTCTTCCAGAGGTTCTGAGTTCAATTTCCAGCAACCACATGGTGGCTCACAACCATCTACAATGAGAGCTTGTGGCCTCTTCTGGCTGCAGGCAAACATGCAGACAAAACACTACACAAAATAAATAAAAATCTTAAATATCCACAACAAACACACATGATCATGGCACCTAGGACTTGCTCCTCATGTTCAGGGGACAGTAGACTAGCATCTTCAAAAGGGTGAGAAAATTAATCAACTATCCTAAATTTTCTATTTGGCCAAAATTGTGTTAGTAAAGATAAATGCACAAATTTGTGTCACATGTATAATTGCTAAGGGGCTTTATTCCCGTAGATGCTCAACAAAAGAAACATAGAGGTTAAAATGGCCACAATACATGAAGTACATATATCTTTTACAGAAAGAAGGGGCTGGAATTGAAAAACAATAGCAAGCATAGTTACTAGTAGGGAGGGAAATTTTCTTAGCTAGTGCATGTTAAACTCCCCATTGCTTTGTTTAATGTAATGAGTGAAACTAACATTCCCAACAAGAATAAATGAGACTGCGAAACAGTTATTTGAATAAATATTGTGCGGTAAAGTCCTATTGAGATGACAAGAGTAACGATAATGGTTGGAAATAGATATGTTGGGCATCTCTAATCTGAAAACTCAAAGTCCAAGCACTCCAAAATCTAAACCTTTTTCTCTATAACCTAGACTGAGTTGGACCTCACTATGTAACACAGACTGGCCTGGAATCCAGGGTCCTCCTGCCTCTGCCTCCCAAATGCTAGGCTTACAGACAGACCTGTGCTACTGGCTCAAAAACATTCTGTCAACATGACACCACAAATGGGGCATTCGGCATCTCACCTCATATGAAGGGTCAGTCAAAACACAGGGACATTAAGCACATACATATATATTCATCTATAAATACATATATATCTGCCTTCAGTGTATGTATGTACAGGACATATATGAACTAGTAGGCTTGGGTTCCATCCAATGAGATGGAGAGAGGGGCTGGAGAGAGAGAGAGACTGACTCTGACTTGGAAACATCTGTGTGTTTCCAAGTACTTTGGATAATATTAAGTGTTGCCTGTGTTTTGGACTGGGGTGCTCCTCCCTCGGCTTTCCTGTGGCCTTCTCAGAGCAGGTTGTGGATGATCACTTAGAAGTTCATTGGGCAAAGGTTCTTCAGGAAATCAGGACAAGAGCCTGTCAGAGTGCCAGCAGGAGGGCAGGCTGGGAGAACCAGCTGGCAAGGACGGCTTTCTGGTGGTGAGGCTTAAAGGGCAACTTGGGACTTTTCCCCGACGATGTCCTGACCAAGTTGACCTGTGGTCCTAGCAGGTTGACCATACCTTGTCCTGCCTCCATGTTGACCTAGCCCTAGACCCCACATGTGACTTGCTTTTCTGGCCTCTTCAGTACCTCATAGCCAACACACATCCTGGCCGTTTCTTTATAGCTTGGCAGATAGATGGCAACTGAAGGGTTCCAAACAACAACAACAACAAAATACCAAAACCAGTATCTGTTAAAGAGAGCACCACTGCCCAGGCTTCCGAGCCTATGAATCCTTTGCTGTGAGTCCATCATTGTATTCATGGATTGTCTAGGTGTCATATCTCTGAAGAGGTGGTTCGGTCTCCAGTGGGAATGGCTGTGACCTGGTGTTACCTTTAAGAGGGCCAGCTGTACGTCTAGTCTCAGTTTGCACTGGAGAACTCCAATATCCGCACGACTCCCTTCACTAGTTTATCCTATCCTCTGTATTCACTCTTCCCCAAATTCCATTGTCAGCCAGGAATAGGCTTTCCCAGGGTAGGAAAGCCTGTTCCTGTTGTTGGAAGCACAGGCTGCCCCACTGTGGGCCAGGGGACCAATGTGCCTGCTGGGTTTGCGTGGAAACAATTTCTGCCTTCCACTCTCCACCACCAGACAGTGTACAAATTGATCAAAGAGGACGTTGAAAGCCATATTAATGGAATCCTATCATTCAGGTGGCATGTGACCCCTTAGGAGAGCAAGACAGAAAGGCAATTCAAGACAACATTAACTTTTTTTCTCCATTTTTTATTTGAATTAGAAACAAGATTGTTTTACATGTCAATCCCAGTTCCCTCTCCCTCCCCTCGTCCCCTGCCTCCCTCCAACTGACACCCTACCTATATCATACCCTTTCTGCTCTCCAGGGAGGGTGAGGCCTTCCATAGGGTGTCTTCAGAGTCTGTCATGTCCTTTGGGACAGTGCCTGGGCCCACCCCCGTGTGTCTAGGTTCAGGGAGTATTCCTCTATGTGGAATGGGCTCCCAAAGTCCATTACTATGCTAGGGATAAGTACTGGTCTACTACAAGAGGCCCCATAGATTTCTGAGGTCTCCTCACTGACACCCACGTTCATGGGGTCTGGAACTGTCCCATGCTGGTTTCCCAGCTATTAGTCTGGGGACTAAGAGCTCCCCCTTGTTCAAGTCAGCTGTTTCTGTGGGTTTCACCAGCCTGGTCATGATCCCTTTGCTCATCGCTCCTCTTTCTCTGTAACTGGATTCCAGTTCAGTACAGTGTTTAGTTGTGGATGTCTGCTTCTACTTCCACCAGCTGCTGGAAGAAGGCCATAGGATGGCATATAAGTTAGTCATCAATCTCATTATCAGGGGAGGGCATTTAAGGTAGCCTCTCCCCTGTTGCTTAGATTGTTAGTAGGTGACATCTTTGTAGATCTCCAGACATTTCCCTAGTGCCTGATTTCTCTTTAAACCTATAATTGCTCTCCCTATTATGGTATCTCTTATCTTACAATCCTCTATTCTTCCTCCAACTCAACCTTCCTACTCCCTCATGTCCTCCTCACCCCTCCTCTTCTCCCCTTCTCATTCTCCTAGCTCCCTCCCCCCTCCCCCATGCTCCCAATTTGCTCAGGAGATCTTGTCCCTTTCCCGTTCTCTGGGCGACCAGACAACATTAACTTTTAACCACAGATCTGTGGGTTTCTGGATGCTTTATTTTACTAGCAGGCTTACCCTGAATCCTAGAGGTCCAGGTACCCAGCTGCCCTCCCCTTTAAACCATAACAGGAGGCTGTGGTACCTTCAAAGTCTAAGCAGAAGCAACCCTTCTCTGCCCCCACATTTTTCCTAATAATGAAATGTATGCACATTAGAAACAATTTGGAAAAGATTTTACAAAGGTCACCCATATTCCCAGCACTCTAATCACTGTTGATATTTCTGTCTTTCACTACTTCTCTGCAGAAACTTAAAGACAGTTATCATGGGGACTAGAGACAAGGCTCAGTGATTAAGGGTATGTGCCAATCTTGCAGAGGACCAAGTTCCCTTCCAAGCAACACAGTGGGTGACTCACTACTGCCTGCAACTCCAGCTCCAGGGATCCGATGCCCTCTTCTGGACTCCATGGGTACCTGCAGTTAGTTACGTGCACATACCCACACACAGATACATATGCAAATATTTAAAATCTTAAATGAATACAGTTATCATTATTGCATAATCAATTATACATTTTTTCTTATGAGAAAAGTCCTTTATGGACAACACGTTCGTTATACAGGAACAAAGACACACTACACAGGGAGGAGAGGGGAAGCCCAGGCAGGACAGCTGCCACAGGAACAAGATTAAAGATGTTCAGAAGCAGCAGCAAACACCAAATCATTTTTGCAAGTGTAAGTCAGAACCACGTACAAAAGGAAGAGGGGGAGAAGCCACTCATGAAATTAAAAGAATGTATCTACACAGTTATGAACACCCATATTTTCTCAGTCACCCCCAGAACCTTTCTCTCCAAGGAACAAATGAGACAAAAGAAAAGTTCATTTCCCCAGAGTCGCTCTATTTACTGTGGGTTTGTGAGAAGACCTAACGCGGGCTTGGATTCAAGGAGGCTGATGCGTGCTGATGAGTTAGTGTGGGGATGCTTAGGGACATGGGCATGAATATATTTTTTAAATTTTTTTTATTAGTTCAAATTAGGAACAAGCTTGTTTCACATATCAATCCCTTCTCCCTCTTCCTCCCCTCCTCCCCCACCCCCGACCTATCCCCCACTCTATCCACCCTCCACTCCCCAGGCAGGGTAGGGCCCTCAATGGGGTCTCCCCAAAGTCTACCACATCATCCTAGGCTGGACCTAGGCCCTTCCCCATGTGTCCAGGCCAAGAATGCATCCCTTCACGTGGGATGGGCTCTCAAGGTCCCTTCTTACACCAGGGAAAAATACTAATACACTACCAGGAGCCCCCTAGGGTGCAGAGGCCTCCTCATTGACATCCATGTTCAGGGGTCTGGTGGAGAAACCCACACAAACAACTGGCCTGAACCAGGCAGAACACATCGACCCCAGACTGCTGTCTGGGAGGCCAGTACAGGACTGATCCAGACCCATGGGCATGAATATTAAGAACAGGGAAACAGAACAGTGCTGAAACATGGAGGCGCCTGCCTTCAATGCCAGCACTGGGCAAGAGGAGGAAGGAGGAGGCTGGAGGAGGCTGGAGGAGGCAGCAGGAGGAGGCAGGAGGCAGGAGGCAGGAGGCAGGAGGCAGGAGGCAGGAGGCAGGAGGCAGGAGGCAGGAGGCAGGAGGCAGGAGGCAGGAGGCAGGAGGCAGGAGGAAGTTGGAAGCTGCAAGAGGAGGCAAGAGGGAGGTAGGCAGATGTCTGTGACTTTGAAGCCAGCCTGGTCTACTTAGCAAGGTCTAGGCCAGCCAGGGCTGTCTAGTAAGAACCTGTCTCAAAAACCAAAACCAAAAAGACTATGGCTCACATAATTTATACGTTATGCACAAGGGCGCCAGTATCTCGAAGTACATTCAGACAGTTCACTGAATCCCTAGCAAACTTGTCACTTGCAGAGGCAGAGCCATGTCGAGCTGTGAGAGGGAGGAAAGCAGTATTTTGACCAAGCACACTGGGTTAGTCACACAAGCCAGTTCTAAGCAAATTGGCAAGGGTGGGCAGCTGATTTCTGGGTGGGTGAGCTTTCCATGTTCCTGGATTTCCCCTCGCTGGGGCTGCAGTCAGTCTCTCAGCTGTTCCCTCGGGACCCCAGACTGCCTGCTGACTGACAAATGTTTAATTTACTGCTCTCCTCCAACTGACTTGTCCCTTCCAGTCCTCCACTCCTCCCCTCCACAGGGGATTCTGGGGAAAGAGAAATGGGGCCACCTCTGTGCTGGTGACTGCAGGCCTTACCTGAGCCTTCCCTGGAGACTTCCCCAAGATGTTCTCCTTAGAATTCAGCTCATCCCCAAATTGATCATGCTATCCTCTCCCAGAGGAATCAGTTCTGCATTCCTTGTTAGCCCGGGCCAGAGTCTAAGCATGTCTTTGGATATCTTGTCCTCATTTAAGCCTTTGATCATTCTATGAAGAGGAAGTTTGTTGTTGTTGTTTTAACACACTAAACTGCGTTGTGTGGTGCCATTTGAGATAACTGTAAAGATCAAGATGTTTTAGTACTTGACAACATCAAATAAAAAGGAAAACAATAAAAAGGCTGAAGAGATGGCTTTATGATTAAGAACTGACTGTTGTAGAGGACCTGGGTTCAATCCCAGCGCCCATTATCGAGTTTTAATACAATGTGAATTAATTTTTTGTTCTGGGGGAGAGGTTTGTAACCTGAAAGTTTCCCCTCTTTTTTTTCTGCTTAAAACTATAGCAAGTTGTTTGAGTCTAGCCTGGTCTACAAAGCAAGTTCCAGCACAGCCAGGGCTACACAGAGAAACTCTGATCTCAAAAAACAAAACAAAACAAACAAACAAAAAAAAAAACCAAAACAGAAAACCAAACCCAACCCAACCAAATCAACCCACCGCCCAAACAGAACAGAACAGACAAAATCTATAGCAAATCATTCTATTATAGTGTTATTTAACATGTAAGTTGTATTGCTATACACAAAACAAAGTAAGTTGTTTTAGTTTTCAAAAAAATAATGTGTTTAATTTCTGGTGTTTCAAAATAAGATGAAAACTTACCACACACTACTGTACTTAATTATCAATCACTAATTGCCTTTTAGGAAAACCTGTGGCAAATACTGGGTCCTAGAATTGGTTTTCGTCATGACCCTTAAGTGTATTCTGCACACACACAGGATTTATTTATTTCCTGACTGATGCTTGGGATTGAACCCAGGCCTTCCACATGCTGGCAAGTTCTCTATAACTGAGCTGCACCCTAACCTACATATACAATTTGTCATCAGTGTAAACAAAAATCTGAGGACAGAAATCCTCCAAAACAGAAAACACGAAATTTTCCCGTAGGCAATTTCATATATTTTAGAATGACCCTGACTAAGGAAACCCTCTCTCTAGAAATCCATGTGGTCCCACCTCCCATTTTGGGGAACACATTGATTTTGGACTCCTTGTAATAATTTCACTGCTTAGAATGTGTTCTGGCTGAAGTTCTGTCTCTAGCAAGTCTATAAATACTCTCAGTGAGGGCTTTCCCTCCCACCGGCAGGCTGAGCTTTGTGGCAGGCATATTGGTGGTAAGGCAGTGCATGTCATCTTGCTTCTGTGCTGGTGACAAAGTGGCAAAGCTTGTGAAGGTGTGAGCAGACAGGTCAGTGTTGCATGACTGATTATCTTTTGTATTTGCTAAGTGACCTTGGAGGCATGACCTCTCTTCTGGCTGGTCCAACAGTCACAGAAACACACTACAAAGTGGGTGTACTTTGGGCCTTTTTATTATCCAACACCCATGTCGACTTTTTGCTGGCCCTGTGATAGCACTGGGTTTTGAGTAGGGCTGCCTGGACTAACATCTGAGCATGGCAGGGATTACCTCCCTCCTCTGAACTTGCTTAGTGTCTGGTACTTTTCCACTCTCTAGACCTTTTCTTGTACCCAGATAACAGATAGCCATGTGACTCTGTCAGCTTTCCCAGGCTCAAAGCTGGTAGGATCTCTGATTGAGTCAGACAGTGAAGTATTAGCTTTACTGGAGGCTGGGCTGGGAGCAAGGTGGTGGAGATGGAAGAGCTGTCCTGTTACCTCACTTGTTTTCTTGTCAGGGGTGGGTCTCCAAAGTGCTTTCAGTGTTCTGAGGCAGCCAGTGAGAGCACAGGAGAAATGAAACCAGTTTTCGAGGTTGACAGAGTTGAGTTATGAAGACTCCTTGGGCAAATCAGCCTTGTGGAACCTCATCTTCCTCATCCATCGATGGAAGACTTTCCTGCTGGGTTGGTGGGAAGATTAACCAATGTTTCTAAACTTGCAAGCATTTCTCATGGCAATGAGTATGTGTTCAGTAAAGGGCTCAGTGCCAGCTGCCTAAATTTTCTTGCTGGGACAGTTGATCACTTTGAGTCTGGTGAGTGGGGAAGATAAGGGAGAGAAAATGGTAGCTGATTGACAAGAAAGGCCCCCCACAGACTTTCTGCCTGAAGGCATCTGAGGAGTATTTTCCCAGGTTTGACTTCCATTAGGGCTCAATGTTTCAGGATCCAGACCTAGGCTCCCAAGTGATATCGCCATCAGTGCAGTCTACAGAGTCAGGAGGGAAGTAAGGTGTTCTAGGATGCAGAGGAGGTCACAGATAGAGGAAATGGAGACTTGCACATGGAAACAAAAGACTTGGGTGTTCTGGGCATGGCTTTACCTCTCTCAGTCTTTGATTTCCTAACTGCAAAGCAGGGACTCCACTGTACTCCTTGGTGATATGGAGAGTGAGAAGCAGTGTCCAGTGACTTGAAGATACACACATGCCAAATGTGATAACCCAGGAAAGCATCCCTTTTATCTAACTGGGGTGGTAGACAGCACAAACCATGAGACACAAATAAATCCGCCTTTGTTGATTTTCTGTACTCTGCTTCCTGCAAGCAATTTGCTAAACAGAAACTAACTAACCTTGGGAAAACAGCATGGAGGGGAAAGAGTAATTGGCACATTAATTTTCATTCTGTTGTTCTGATATGCTAAAAATAATTTATTTTAAAAATATTACTTTTTTTTGCCAGGCATTGGTGGGACCCACCTTAAATCCCAGCACTTGGGAGGCAGAGGCAGGCAGATCTCTGTGAGTTCGAGGCTAGCCTGGTCTATCAAGTGAGTTCCAGGACAGGCTCCAAAACAATACAGAGAAACCCAATCTCAGAAAAAAAAATACTACTTTTTGCTGGGCACTGGTGGCAAATGCCTTTAATCGTAGCACTCAGGAGGCAGAGGCAGGTGAGTTTGAGGCCAGAACTACACACCGAGTCCCAGCACATCCAGGGTTATACAGAGAAACCCTGTCTTGAAAAATAAAAAAAACGACTTATTTATCTTATTAAATTTATTTATTGGGAGACATGTGCATGCCATGGCACAACTATGGAAGTCACAGGACAACTTATGGGAGTCCGTTCTCTCTGGTCATTAGACTTGGTGGCAAATGTCTTTATCCTTTGAGCCTTTTCCCCAGATCTTGTTTATTCTTTTAAAGTTAAATTTGCTAACATTTCAAAAAATAAGCTCAAGCTGTGAATGTGTTTCTTTGTGTTTGTATCTGTGTCTCTTCATGTATGTCTATGCGAATCTCTCTCTCTCTCTCTCTCTCTCTCTCTCTCTCTCTCTCTGTGTGTGTATATATGTGTGTGTGTGTGTGTGTGTGTGTGTGTGTGTGTGTGTGTGTGTGTGTTGTCTGTCGGTCTGTTCCAGGTGGTCTTATCTCTGAGGAAGCCGGAATGAACAGATTCTATTCTATCTCTCTGTTGAAAGCAACTATAAGTTACAGACAGAAAACACAATTTTTTTTGCACACCTGGAATTTTAAATAGGCAGATCAGGGGGAAAACATATTTTAAGATGAACAAACTGGCTGTGATTCTATCATGTCCTCCCTTTTTTATACACTTACCTCAGTACAATGTTGTTTGAAACCTGTAAGCGGACACTGGTTACACATAGACTGTTTCAGGAGAAACTTGTAGTTCTTCCTCAAGGATGAAAAGGGAATTCTGTATACTTTGGGAGATTAAGGAGCAGCCCATTTTCTCAGTCTTTTGTGCCCAAGGGCCCCAAACAATGTGTTTGGTGAAAACAATGCTGAAGGGGAGAGAGCCTGCTACAGAATCCACAGAATCAATATCTTGTGAGACTGGAAAATTTTCCAATCCATAAAACTCTAGTGTTTTCCTTTTTTCTTTTCTCTGATTTTCCACCTCTTACCTCCAGTCACAGTCACAGAATAGAAGTGCATAGGAGAGAATTTAAAACAAAAACAAAAACAAAACCATCATATGTCTGTGGGAGAGCTATGTGTAAACAGGTCTTTCTTGAACCACCAGCTCCTGAATAATGACACAGAGACTTCTTATTAAGAATGAAAGCTTGGCCTTAACTTAGATTTGTTCCTAACTAGCTCTTAAAACTTAAATCAACCCATTTATATTAATCTATGTTCTGCCACATGGCTCATCACCATTCCTCAGTACCATACATCTGACTTCCTCTGCATCTGACTGGTTAATCTCCCACCTCAGATTCTTTCCCAGAGTTCCTATCTCTGCCCAGAAGTCCCGCCTATTCTCTCCTATCTAGCTAATGGCTATTCAGATTTTTATTAAACCATTCAAAAAGTGCCTTAGGAAGGTGAGGAAGGATAGAGACACATCTTCACACAGTGTACAAAAAGTTTATACCAACATCTCCCCTTTCTAGACCAATAAAAGGCTCTGTCTCTAACATCAATAAACTATAGACAATAAAAACAATTATCAGGTAAGAATTACATTCATAATGTCCAGTCAATCTGTATTTGGCAACTTTAGAGAAAGTACTGTAATATCTATCCTATCTTGGTGAGTCCAAAGTTTTGTACTTAAATCAGTTTCTATTACCAAAATAAAAAAATATTTTTAGACCTTAAAAGATTTTCTTAGATAAACAACCTATGCTTTTATGTCTTTCAACCTTTATAAACTTTACATCTCTTTTGTGTTTCTTTTCTGAATTTGGTAACAAGGAAAACTGTATAACTATCTAGTCTTCAAACCCATCAGAGACCTGAGAAGGATATAATATTACCTGAGTAAACAGGAAGTGCAGAGCAATCAACTTGCAAAGCTATAGAAATGACAGAGATAGCTGGCTGCCTGGACAGTCACCCAAGGTTCCTATGTAACACTGGAGAATCTATCTTTGGCCGTCAGGCCTAGAATATCTGACAGACTTTCCTATGAGGCAGGAACTTTAAAGGACTGGCCTACCTTGTCTTGGCAAAGTTCAGCAGTCAACTTCCTTTGTGTCCTGCTTGTCCAATTTGGACAACATGCTGTCAGCAGTTGAGGGAGGCAAGGGCAGTTTCTTGTCCAATGGTTAGTTTTGCTACATTTGAAGTAAACTCTGGAACTTTTCTTAGCTTTCTCCAGTCCTATCCTTGGATATATGTGCCTCCACATTGGATGCTTTGAACCACCAGCTCCCAGAAAATGACATGGAGATTTGTTAAGTATGAAAACTTGGCCTTAGCTTAGGCTTGTTCCCCACTAGTTCTCAAAACTTAAATTAACCCATTTATGTTAATCTATGTTCTGCCCCATAGCTTGTTACCTCTCCTCAGTACTGTATGATCACCTTCCTAGCATCTGGCTGACAAATTTCCTGTACCTCAGATGCTTTCCCAGAGTTCCTATCTCTTTCTGGAAGTCCAGCCTATCCTCTCCTGCCTAGTTATTGGCCATTCAGCTCTTTATTAGGCCAATTAGAAGGTGCCTTAGGCAGGAGAGGAAGGAAAAGACACATCTTCACACAGTGTACAAAAAGATTATCCCAACAGCTGTTTGGGTAAGACTATGTTAGTACTCACAATTATGTTTTGATGTTCTGAAATTGGACAATTACAAAAGGAGACTGAGAAAGAAAATCACCAACCACACAAAAAAAGAAAATATTTAGACATTAATTTAGCCCAGAGTAAATGATCAGCAGATGAAAATCTGTAAAATGGTAGCAAAAGATATTAAAGCAAATGGAGAGGCCATGACCATGAATTGGAAACCTAAATATTGTCAAGATGACAACACTATTTCAAAGCACTCTACAGATTTAATTCAGTTTCCACAAAATGGCAGAAACCATTTTTATTGCAAAAAAGAAAGATGCCTAGTCTAAAATTCATATGGAATTTAAAGAGCCCCTGAATAGTCAGACTTCCTCAAAGGAATAAATGCTTAGTTGGATCAATGGCATGTGTAATTGAGAATATAAGGATTTGGTTAGAATTCTATAGAAACAAGACCCCTGGATTGTGGTGAACATGATAGGATTGTGTGAGACAGAATATGATCTAATTTTAGGACTAGAAGGACCTGGGTCCAAGTTTGGGATATGTGAGCAATCTCACAATATAAAGTTTTATATCGTGAGCCAAGTGAACTGATGTGTTCTAAGACTCTGAATACATTAAGTTAGACTGGGCAGTGTGTGGGGAATAGAGAAACTGACACTGGGCAGTGTGTGGGGAATAGAGGAGCTGAGGACAGGCAAAACATTCTAGAGAACCAGCCAGTCAGTTATAATTGCCACATTGGGGCCCAGAGGTCTCAAAGGCCACAGCTGATAAATAATTCTGTTGCCACTGCTGTTAAAGAGGTATAGGCAATGTCCAGAGGGGAAAGGGTGGTTTAATAACACAACAGGCCCTTGCGAGTCTTGGTTAGGGTAAGTGAGCCAAAGTGCCGTGGAGGAACTTTCTTCTTCATAGTTATGTGCCTGGGCAGGTAAGACTGTTGGGGAAGGGTCATACATATAAGCAAGACTTATCTAGGATCACAGCAGGGCTCCAAGCCCTCTACATCACAGAAGAAGTCAGAACCAAAGAGGAACAGGTCTCACATGATCTTCCAGATAGAACTGAAGGAGGTAAACACAATTGACTTCTTTCCCAGAACTCAGTAAGTACAGAGTTGGTAAGCTATGCAAGTTTTACAGTCTCTTCCAAAACTCAAAATTTCTGAGATGCCTAGTATCTAAAATGCAAAGCAAACTGATGTCAGATCCAGGAGACAGAAAACAGAACCATGGCCAAAGCTGTGGGAACTAGATGAAGAACAATTTATTAGAGGGCCAAAGATGGAAGAGCATTCTTCTTAACATGGCAAAGCATTGTGTGGGAGGTCAGTGTTTAAAGAGCAATATTTTCTTTCAGACTTTGAGTTTCAGTTGAGCAGACTGCATGCATTTTATTCTCCGGTCTTATACTACAGAGTGTTGCATGTTGGTGAGTTATTATTAAGTAATTCATAACGGAGTCTCGATATCACCATAAATATTTACAAGAATGAATAAATGTAGTGTGATTTCTCTAGAGTGAGTGTTGGGTTGCCGTGAGAGAATGAGTCAGAGAAAATACAGACTGATGCACAGTGAGTGAGTATAGGATGATTTAGTGCCTGTTAAGCTTTCATTGAGAGTTCAGTTCTTCAGAGGCTAATGAGAAGGTTGCATATGCAGGCAAAACAATTGTGTAAGATGGAATATGTTTTTATACATTTCAATTATCTTTTAATGCCATAGTGTTGATCTAACTCCTTTTATCATGCATTAAGCATTTAGGCACTGGCAAATCTGATCCTGCTGACGCTCTACATCACAAAGACCAGTGAGTATCTATGCTCATTTCTCTCTGTGTTTGTGAGTACCTCTGTATATGAATGGTCTCCATAAACAAAGAAATATGTTTGCAGCTCTGATAATAACACCAGCACTTCCCCAATACTAGGCAGTTCCTGTACCACCTCTATGTCCAAGTCAGTGATGAAGTTATTGGATGAGAGGCCAGATACTGTCTTCATGCTGGTCCAATTGATGATGTGGTCTTACAATAAAAAAGACGTGTTTGAGTCTGATACCTACTGATGTTTCTGAGCAGAGGAGGGGGTTCTGTGGATGTTGGGGGAAGTCTCAACTCCAATCCTCACTTTGTGGCACGTGCTATAACTCTGTGCCTTTGCCACAACTGATTTCACACCATTTTAAGGCAATTTCCATGGTACTAGGTAGGACTGAATCTCATTGTAATGAGAACAGGACCTAGAGGCCTAGCGAGTCTAGAAACAAAGAGGCAGCAGAGACATGGTTCAAACACAGATGATATCATTCCTAATCCAGAGGTATTCTGCCTAAAGTAGAAAAGAGTAAGACTAGAAGTCTGGAGGGGCATCAGCTGAAGAGCAGAACAGATAACAAAACTCATGATACAGGAGACCTTAAGGAACCCTGTAAACACTGCATCAACCTTGTTTTCCACAGGATGCACTGATTTACCTTCTGGTACTTGTTCATGTCCAAGGCTATGGGAAGCTTCAACACCAGCTTGGGAGGAGGCTTCCTCTTGGTGGGCTTCTCAGACTGGCCTCAACTAGAGCTCATCTTCTTTATTTACATTTTGATTTTCTACTCCTTAACTCTCTTTGGCAACACGGCCATCATTGCTCTCTCCCGAATGGACCTTCGATTACACACTCCCATGTACTTCTTCCTCTCCAATCTCTCCTTCCTGGACCTCTGCTACACCACCAGCACTGTGCCCCAGCTCCTGATCAACCTTCATGGACTTGACAGGACCATCAGCTATGGTGGGTGTGTGGCCCAGATGTTCATATTTCTTGCTCTGGGCTCCACAGAGAGTTTGCTCCTGGTGGTGATGGCCTTTGACCGCTATGCTGCTGTGTGTCGTCCTCTGCACTACACAACCATCATGCACCCCCTTCTCTGCCAGACATTGGCTATTGTCTCCTGGGTGGGTGGCCTCATGAACTCTCTGATCCAGACAAGCCTCATGATGGCCATGCCCCTCTGTGGCCATCGACTGAATCACTTCTTTTGTGAGATGCCTGTTCTCCTGAAGTTGGCCTGTGAGGACACAGGAGGAACAGAGGCCAAGATGTTTGTGGCCAGAGTGGTGATTGTTGCTTTTCCAGCCATGTTCATTCTAGGCTCCTATGCACAGATTGCCAGGGCAGTGCTGAAGGTCAAGTCAGTGGCTGCACGAACGAAGGCTACTGGGACTTGTGGGTCCCACCTTCTGGTGGTTTCTCTGTTTTATGGTTCAGCCACCTACACATACTTACAGCCCAAAGACAGTTATTCAGAGAGCAAAGGAAAGTTCATTGCTCTTTTTTATAGCATTATCACGCCCATGCTCAATCCTCTAATTTACACCCTGAGGAACAAGGATGTGAAGGGGGCTCTGTGGAGGGTGCTAGGGAGAGGCACAGCCACAGGGTAGGAAGGAAAAGCTGATCAAAAAAATTTTATGTACTGTGAGTCCAGAGGGTTTCAGTGGGAGAGGGGAGTTGGGTGTCAGAGACATTACAATTAATTTTGTACATTAATGAGACTCTCAAAGTGCACAAAATTAGAAAACCAAAAACTGTCCTGGGCTGGCAAAATGGTTCATCAGATAAAGGCACCTGCTGCAAAGCCAGAGGATCTGAGTGTGATGCCTGAATTCCACATGGTGGAAGGAGATAGTCAAGTCCTATGACCTCCATACAGGGTGTGTGTGTGCGTGCATGTGTGTGTGTATGTGCATATGTGTATGTGCGTGCGTGTGTGTGTGTGTGTGTGTGTGTGTGTGTGTGTGTGTGTGTGTGTGTGCGTGCGTGTGTGTGTGTGTGTGTGTGTGTGTGTGTGTGTGTGTGTGTGTGTGGTGTACACTAAAATAATAAACATAATAAAATTTAAAACAAAACAAAGCTGTCCCCACGAGGCATTGGGACCCTACTGCTGTCCTTGTTGAGAAGTTGGAGTGGGGACCTGCTCTCTGGGTTACTGTCTGTCATCACTGCTCAGCAGGATAAATGTGCATTCAGACACAAACCCCATAGAAGGAGACTGGGAGAGGTTTATTGTGAGCACTTGTGGAAATGGGCTGGGTTCTGGGCATTGAAGAGTGCCCCATAAGCACGTGTGGGGACGGGATTAGTTCTTGGCAAGTCTGAGTGTCAGAGGATTTTTAATTGTGAATTGCAACATTCAGAGTCAGATTCCCTGTGTTGTGTCAAACAGGGGACACTGTGACCCAAGGCAGAGGGCATGAGTTCACTCTGATTTTCTAGCCATTTTGTATCTTCATTTTAATTTCACACCCATACATTCACATGCTGCATTTTGATCAAATCCACCCACGGTTCCTCCTTCCACTTTCTGCCCTTTCCCTCAACACCACTTTTCTCTCCCAACTTCATGCCTTTAAAAAAATTTATAACTCAGTGTGTCCACATAGGGCCACCTGCATTTGCATGGATGTGGAGCATCAGGTCTAATTGGGGCCTCAACATCACCTCATTTTCCTAATGTGTCAATTATGACTGACTCCATGTGGTTTCAGTCATAACTCAGGGTCTTTTTTTGAAGGCCTCTTATGTTAGTTCTTATCATTCTCTGCTTAGAATAAGAAATGTAGCATGTGAGTTTCAGACATGGGTTCATTTAGCCTTTGGAGAACAAGGCTAAATCATTTATTACACACACCGCAGCTCAGCTAGTCAAGAAAAATCTCTTAGCAGAACCGTGAGTATCTGTTATGCCAACTGGCAACATTCCTGTCCAATTAGATGGAAAAGAGAAAAGGGAATAGTTTTATAAAAACAATAAACTAAGAATAAAAATTCAAAGAACTCTATAATTTATGTATGTACTGAGGCAAAAATTTATTTAGAATAAAAATCTATATTTGTAAGAAAATTAGTAATGGAAATTAAAAAGAAGCAAAGGAAGAGGCTACTGTTTATCATTTGTCCAGACATGTGAAAGTTGATTTGGGGTTCTCATTTCACTTCTCCTCATCTCTGTTTTAATTTACTACCAGACTTCTCTCAGTATCGTTTATTTCCAAGTATTTGAATGGTGGTTTTTATCTTCAAAAGTGCAGGTATCTTTCTTGACAGACTTTTGTAAGCATGATAAATTTTGTATTAACTGAATCATGTTTTATTATAATAATTTCCCACTAATTTTGCTTATGTTTGTAGCTCATTTTGCACACAATGTCCATTAATCCTTTCTCAGCACCGCCAATTTTGTTATATTCATTTTTTGTTGTAATCTTTGATTGATACACGAATACAGTTCTCACCTCAAAAGGTGTTTTGTAAATTTTCCTGGGTAGATGTGCACAAACATCTTCTAACCTAAGATAGAGCAACCATGACAACCCAAAGAAGTATTTCACCCAACGTTAGCTTAGCAAACCAGTGAATTTATGAGATTACTTACAGGAGTGTGGATGGCTCAAAGGTGGGCATAGCCAAAAAGCCCACCCCAGCATAGGTAATGATGTAGGAAAGCTACCTTTCTGGACTTCCCTGTCCAACTTGCAGATGTTTCTTCCAGTCAGACAGAGTCTCTTCTCCCTAGCAGTTGTCTCTGCTTTGGGGAGACTGTTGTAAATATTGTTAGCTTCAGGAACTTCTTGAGACTTGCTACTTTCCTTTAGTTTCTGATCCTTAAGGACTCTCCCTCTACCTTCAAGGAGAAAAGTTTCAATGCAGAGGAAAGAACAAAAGAAGACTACACCTCCTTTTTTGGTACTACATTCTTTTTTTCTCCGTTTTTAATTTAGATTAGAAACAAGATTGTTTTACATGCCAATCCCAGTTCCCGATCCCTCCACTCCCCCCTGCAACTAACACCCTACCTATCCCATACCCTTTCTGATCCCCAGGGAGTGTGAGGCCTTCCATGGGGGGGTCTTCAGAGTCTGTCATATCCTTTGGGATAGGGCCTAGGCCCTCCCCCATGTGTCTAGGCTGAGGGAATATCCCTCTATATGAAATGGGCTGCCAAAGTCAATTTCTTATGCTAGGGATAAATACTGATCCACTACCAGAGGCCCCATAGATTGCCCAGTCCTCCTGACACCCACGTTCAGGGGTTCTGGAACAGTCCTATGGTGGTTTCCCAGCTATCAGTCTGGGGTCTATGAGCTCCTTCTTGTTCAGGTCAGCTGTTTCTGTGGGTTACACCAGCTTAGTCTTGACCCCTTTGCTCATCACTTCTCCTTCTCTGCAACTGGATTCCAGTTCAGTTCAGTGTTTAGCTGTGGGTATCTGTTTCTACTTCCATCAGCTGCTGGATGAAGGTTCTAGGATGGCATATAAGTTAGTCATCAATCTCATCATCAGGGGAGGGTATTTAAGGTAGCCTCTCCACTGTTGCTTAGATGGTTAGTTGGTGTCATCCTTGTAGATCTCTGGACATTTCCCTAGTGCATGATTTTTCTTTAAACCTATAATGGCTCCCTCTCTTATGGTGCTGAGAAGCTTCTGTAAGGCAAAGGGCACAGTCAGCAAGACAAAACAGCAGCCCGCAGAATGGAAAAAGATATTCACCAACCCCATATCCAACATGGGGTGTCGGATCTCCAAAATTTACAAAGAACTCAAGAAGCTAGTCTCCAAAACACCAAATAATCCAATTAAAAAGTGGGGTACAAAACTAAATAGAGAATTATCAATAGAGGAATCTAAAATGGCTGAAAGACACATAAGAAAGTGTTCAACATCCTTAGCCATAAGGGAAATGTAAATCAAAACAACTCAGAGATACCATCTTACACCTGTCAGAATGGCTAAAATAAAAAACAGCAATGACAGTTTATGCTGGAGAGGATGTGGAGAAAGGGGAACACTCCTCCACTGCTGGTGGGAGTGCCAACTCCTGTGGCCACTTTGGAAATCAGTATGGTGATTTCTCAGGAAAATGGGAATGAGTCTACCACAAGATCCAGCAATTCCACACTTAGGCATATACCCAAAAGAAGCACATTCCTACAACAAGGACATCTGTTCAACTATGTTCATAGCAGCATTATTTGTAATATCCAGAACCTGGAAGCAACCTAGATGCCCCTCAACTGAAGAATGGATACAGAAAATGTGGTACATTTACACAATGGAGTACTACTCAGCAGACAAAACCAATGGAATCTTGAAATTTTCAGGCAAATGGATGGATCTAGAAGAAACCATTCTGAGTGAGGCAACCCGGTCACAAAAAGAGAAGCATGGTATGCACTCACTAATATATGGATTTTACACATAGAGCAAAGGATTACCAGCCTACAATCCACACTGCCAGAGAAGCTAGGAAACAAGGAGGACTCTAAGAGAGACATAAGTGGGCCCCTGAAGAAGGGGAAAAGGACAAGATCTCCTGAGTAAATTGGGATCATGGTGGGAGAGGAAAGGGAGCTAAGAGAATGAGAAGGGGAGAAAAAGAGGGGTGAGGAGGAAATAAGGGAGCAGGAAGCCTATGTAGGGGTAAGAATAGAGGAGAGCAAAATAAGAGGTACTTACATTCTTTCTGCACTCTCTTCTCTAACTGTCCCCGTATCTTGAGGGGGTGATACAGATGTTAGATAGTTTTTCTCCATCTACACTTTAGTATTGGGCTACTATGTAAGAGCAACAGTCATTTCATCGCAGAAGCATAGGCAGTTGTGAATCTGCTTTGTACTTCTTGTTCGGAAAGAGAAGTCTCCATCCTTGAACAACTGAGGCTAATAATAATGATCTACAAAGACACACACACACACACACACACACACACACACACACACACACACACACACACACACACAGAGAGAGAGAGAGAGAGAGAGAGAGAGAGAGAGAGAGAGAGAGAGAAGGTAATTTGGCAGTTGCTTTACATTCACTTAAGAAAATAGTAGAAGACACTTTCTCACCTCCTCTTTCTGGCTTATAGTACCATTTGAGGTTTCTGCTGAGGAATGGAATGCAAATTCAACTGAAAAGCAATTTACCCATAACAGTTGTGCCACTATTACACAGATTGCCTGGCATATTGTTAATGTAGCACACCACGGGGTGCATAATTGAGTAGAACTGGTGGTGACAATTCTCCTGATGCCAATGTGATGCCTTCTAGCACAGCAAAAGCTACTGAAAGGGAAGGAGCTACTAGTTTAGTCCTAGTTTTATTTTTCCATGTCTAATAGCCAAAGCCTGTGATGTCTTCAGTACTAAAGATGTGCTGTCTAGAACTAGCA
This sequence comes from Cricetulus griseus, assembly GCF_003668045.3. Classification (NCBI taxonomy): domain Eukaryota; kingdom Metazoa; phylum Chordata; class Mammalia; order Rodentia; family Cricetidae; genus Cricetulus; species Cricetulus griseus. The sequence goes on from NC_048600.1 coordinate 63,810,117, forward strand.
TCCACCAACACTATCAGCAATAGTGTCACAATCTATGGGGCCTCAAGGACCTTCCCTGGACAACAACTCAAGAAAAGTAGCCCATTCTTCTTATTGGAAATTTTACCCAACAACCTTAAAGCGTCTGGGAGTGCCTTTTCTCGCTCATGTGTAGTGTTTTTGTCTAGCTCTTTAAGTGATATCTGTATAGTTCTTACAGATGCTTTTACATATCGGTGAGATGCTCAGAGTTTAACAATATGTAATGAAACATTTTTATAAAGAGTGGTCAGGATCTCTGAAGACCTACTATCATTGATTTCAAATAAGTTCTAGTTGATGTTGAGCTTCTAGTGGGATATTTAAAGAGAAAGAAATATTAGCCAAGAGCAGTAAAGTACCAATGGATCTTATCACTTCTACTGATAATGTAGTTATTGGGGACAGCACTATGGATAGGAGACACCACCCCTAAACCATCGTCATCTTGGGGTACCTTGCTGACACAAGGCTGCTGCACATCACACTTGCCCTGATGGTCTTGATGGTCTTGGCAGGGCTGGCTTGTGATGCTCAGGCTGGCTCAGGCCTGAGGGCTGCATTCTGACCTGGTATGCCTGCTTATTGAGCTGGATCCTCAGATCTGACAGGCCACAGGCTAACACTGTGACTCCTTGTTTCCATTAGCTGCTAACAGGCTGAGCCCTAGACTGGACAAACGATCTGTGACTTTATTTCCTATGTACCATGTGTTCTGGGGAGATCTGTTCAACTAGGACAGGCTTCGTATTATCTCCTGTGAAGTACTGGTAGACTTTACATTTCCCCAGAAGCTTGCTAGCATAGCATTGGGCTGCCTGTCAACTTTTCACCTAGATGTTCAAGTTGACACACAGTGATAACAAAAATCAATATCTATGTGTTAGCTTTGTTGTGAGCAAAATCAGGGTATAAAATAACAACTACTAATTTTGAAGTAGAACCTGTATGAGAGCAATACAAAACATCAGATTTTCATTGAACAAATAATCCACATTCATGATAATGAACTTAAGACTGAAATTCCATGGAAAGAAGATATTTGGATAATGGTGACCTTGGTTGGGTTATGTGAGACATGGGATATGGTCTGATGGAAAGGCTGGTTAGATTTGGCTCAAAGTAGAGCAAGTATGAGGAATATACTAACACAGTTTTGCACACACATATAAAAATGTGTCACTTTGGATTGGGCAGTGTAGGAGGAATAGACAGATGTGACGGTAGCAGACAGATCTTGGGGAACCAGTCAGTTAATTGTAATTGTCTCAGGGAGCCCCAGAGGTCTCCAAGGCCACACTTGCTTAATCATGTTTCCACTTCTATTAAGAAGGCCCAGGCAATGTCCCAAGGGTGGGCATGGTACAGTCTGCCTTAAGGTCAGGTGGGATGATATACCAGCTTCTGTGTAGGGCAAGTTGGTTATGGTGAGGGAGCTAAAGAACTAACTGTACAGGATATCACCCCCACCCTTAGTTATGGGCCTCAGCAGGTGAGCCTGCTGGGGAGGTGGCCTCAACTAGAAATGATTTCTTCAGGACCAGAACTGTGATCCAGCCTGCCATATCACAGATGCAGTTAGGACCAAAGAGACACAGCTCTTTCTCAAACACTTCTAGATGACATTGGTGAGGAATGGGTTTCATATTATCTATAATCAGCAGGATTGAGGGACATAAACACAATCCTCCCCTCAGGACTCTGGTGAGTACAGACTCAGTGGGGATACCGTGATTCATAAGCCTTCTAAAACTCAATTTCTTTGATGCCTAGGATCTAAGATGCAAACCAAACTGCAGACAACAGAACCAGGAGACAGATCAAAACAAGATTCAGGGCTGCAGAAAATAAATGAGGTACACTTTATTAGAATGGCCGAGGATGAAAGAGGATTCTTATTTGGAGGTGGTGTTCTGTGTGTGGTGTTGGACTTTAAAATGTAATCCATTCATTCAGACTTTGAACATTCGTTAAGCCCTCTAGACTCCTTTAATTTTCTGGTCTTAAACTGCAAAATGTTAGTGTGTTATTATTTAATATTTCATCAAAGGAGTCTTGAAAATCACCATAAATGCCATGGGACAGAGTGAATGTGGTGTGATTTCTCTAGATGGTGTAGGCAAGAGGGAATGATGGAGTCTGTAGAAGCACAGACTGATGCAGTGTAAGTACAGATTGATTTAGTGCCTGCTCAGAGTTCAGTTATCCAGAGGCTAATCAGAAGGTGGCATATGCCAGCATAATTTTTTAGTTAGATTGAATATGTTTTTATACATTTAGATTGTCTTTTAATGTCATAGTGTCTATCTAACTCCTTTTATCTATTCGAAAGCATTTAGGCACTGGCAAATCTGATCCTGCTGACGCTCTACATCACAAAGACCAGTGAGTATCTATGCTCATTTCTCTGTGTGTTTGTGAGTACCTCTGTATATGAATGGTCTCCATAAACAAAGAAATATGTTTGCAGCTCTGATAATAACACCAGCACTTCCCCAACACTAGGCAGTTCCTGTACCACCTCTATGTCCAAGCCAGTGATGAAGTTATTGGATGAGAGGCCAGATACTGTCTTCATGCTGGCCCAATTGATGATGTGGTCTTACAATAAAGAAGACGTGTTTGAGTCTGATACCTACTGATGTTTCTGAGCAGAGGAGGGGGTTCTGTGGATGTTGGGGGAAGTCTCAACTCCAATCCTCACTTTGTGGCACGTGCTATAACTCTGTGCCTTTGCCACAACTGATTTCACACCATTTTAAGGCAATTTCCATGGTACTAGGTAGGACTGAATCTCATTGTAATGAGAACAGGACCTAGAGGCCTAGCGAGTCTAGAAACAAAGAGGCAGCAGAGACATGGTTCAAACACAGATGATATCATTCCTAATCCAGAGGTATTCTGCCTAAAGTAGAAAAGAGTAAGACTAGAAGTCTGGAGGGGCATCAGCTGAAGAGCAGAACAGATAACAAAACTCATGATACAGGAGACCTTAAGGAACCCTGTAAACACTGCATCAACCTTGTTTTCCACAGGATGCACTGATTTACCTTCTGGTACTTGTTCATGTCCAAGGCTATGGGAAGCTTCAACACCAGCTTGGGAGGAGGCTTCCTCTTGGTGGGCTTCTCAGACTGGCCTCAACTAGAACTCATCTTCTTTATTTACATTTTGATTTTCTACTCCTTAACTCTCTTTGGCAACACGGCCATCATTGCTCTCTCCCGAATGGACCTTCGATTACACACTCCCATGTACTTCTTCCTCTCCAATCTCTCCTTCCTGGACCTCTGCTACACCACCAGCACTGTGCCCCAGCTCCTGATCAACCTTCATGGACTTGACAGGACCATCAGCTATGGTGGGTGTGTGGCCCAGCTGCTCATATCTCTGGCTCTGGGCTCCACAGAGAGTTTGCTCCTGGTGGTGATGGCCTTTGACCGCTATGCTGCTGTGTGTCGTCCTCTGTACTACACAACCATCATGAACCCCTTTCTCTGCCAGACATTGGCTATTGTCTCCTGGGTGGGTGGCCTCATGAACTCTCTGATCCAGACAAGCCTCATGATGGCCATGCCCCTCTGTGGCTATCGACTGAATCACTTCTTTTGTGAGATGCCTGTTCTCCTGAAGTTGGCCTGTGAGGACACAGGAGGAACAGAGGCCAAGATGTTTGTGGCCAGAGTGGTGATTGTTGCTTTTCCAGCCATGCTCATTCTAGGCTCCTATGTACAGATTGCCAGGGCAGTGTTGAAGATCAAGTCAATTGCTGGACGCAGAAAAGCCTTTGGGACATGTGGGTCCCACCTTCTGGTGGTTTCTCTGTTTTACGGCTCAGCCATCTACACATACTTACAGCCCAAGGGCAGCTATTCTGAGAGTGAGGGGAAGTTTGTTGCTCTTTTCTATACTATCATCACCCCCATGCTCAACCCTCTGATTTATACCCTGAGGAACAAGGATGTGAAGGCGGCTCTGTGGAAGGTACTAGGGAGAGGGACAGCCACAGGGTAGAAAGGAAAAGCTGATCAATAAAACATTTTATGTGCTGTGAGTCTAGAGGGTTTCAGTGGGAGAGGGGAGTTGGGTGTCAGAGACATTACAATTAATTTTGTACATTAATGAGACTCTCAAAGTGCATAAAATTAGAAAAACAAAACCAAAAACTGTCCTGGGCTGGCAAAATGGCTCATCAGATAAAGGCACCTGCTGCAAAGCCAGAGGATCTGAGTGTGATGCCTGAATTCCACATGGTGGAAGGAGATAGTCAAGTCCTATGACCTCCATACAGGGTGTGTGTGTGTGTGTGTGTGTGTGTGTGTGTGTGTGTGTGTGTGTGCGCGTATGTGCATGCATGTGTGTGTGTGGTGTTTGTACACTAAAATAATAAACATAATAAAATTTAAAACAAAACAAAACTGCCCCACGAGGCATTGGGACCCTACTGCTGTCCTTGTTGAGAAGTTGGAGTTGGGACTTGCTCTCTGGGTTACTGTCTGTCATCACTGCTCAGCAGGATAAATGTACATTCAGACACAAACCCCATAGAAGGAGATTGGGAGAGGTTTATTGTGAGCACTTGTGGAAATGGGCTGGGTTCTGGGCATGGAAGAGTGCCCCATAAGCACGTGTGGGGACGGGATTAGTTCTTGGCAAGTCTGAGTGTCAGAGGATTTTTAATTGTGAATTGCAACATTCAGAGTCAGATTCCCTGTGTTGTGTCAAACAGGGGACACTGTGACCCAAGGCAGAGGGCATGAGTTCACTCTGATTTTCTAGCCATTTTGTATCTTCATTTTAATTTCACACCCATACATTCACATGCTGCATTTTGATCAAATCCACCCACGGTTCCTCCTTCCACTTTCTGCCCTTTCCCTCAACACCACTTTTCTCTCCCAACTTCATGCCTTTTAAAAAATTTATAACTCAGTGTGTCCACATAGGGCCACCTGCATTTGCATGGATGTGGAGCATCAGGTCTAATTGGGGCCTCAATATCACCTCATTTTCCTAATGTGTCAATTATGACTGACTCGATATGGCTTCAGTCATAACTCAGGGTCTTTTTTGAAGGCCTCTTATGTTAGTTCTTATCATTCTTTGCTTAGAATAAGAAATGTAGCATGTGAGTTTCAGACATGGGTTCATTTAGCCTCTTGGAGAACAAGGCCAAATCATTTATTACACACACCGCAGCTCAGCTAGTCAAGAAAAATCTCTTAGCGGAACCGTGAGTATCTGTTATGCCAACTGGCAACATTCCAGAAAAGGGAAAAGTTTTATAAAAACAATAAACTAAGAGGAAAAAATGCAAAGAACTCTATCATTTATGTAGTGATGCAAAATTTCATATAGAATAAAATCTATATTTGTAAGAAAATTTGTAATGGAAATTAAACAGAAACAAAGAAGAGGCTACTGTTTATCATTTGTCCAGACATGTGAAAGTTGATTTGGGGTCCCCATTTCACTTCCCTTCATCTCTGTTTTAATTTACCACCAGACTTCTCTCAGTATCATTTATTTCCATGTATTTAAATGGTGATTTTATGTTTTAAAAATGCAGGTATCTTTGTTGATAGACTTTTGTAATCACAATACATTTTGTATTAACTGAATCATGCTTTATTATAATAATTTCCCACTAATTTTGCTTATGTTTGTAACTCATTTTGCACACAATGTCATTTTCAGCTCTTCAAATTTTGTTATATTTGTAATTTGTTGTAATCTTTGGTTGATACACAAATACAGTTCTCATTTCCAAAGGTGTTTTGTAAATTTTCCTGGTAGATGTGCACAAACATCTTCTAACCTAAGATAGAGCAACCATGACAAACCAAAGAAGTATTTCACCCAGCTCTAGTTTAGCAAACCAGTGAATTTATGAGGTTACTTACAGGAGTGTGGATGGCTCAAAGGTGGCTGCATTACCAAAAGGCCCACCCCAGCATAGGTGATGACTCAGGAAAGCTATCTTTCTGAACTTCCCTTTCCAACTTGCAGGTGTCTCAGCCAGTCAAACAGTCTCTTCTCCCTAGAAGTCGTCTCTGCTTGTGTAATCTTTGGGGAGACTGCTGTAAATCTTGTTAGTTTCAGGAACTTCTTGAGACTTGTTACTTTCCTTTACCTTCTGAGCCTTAAGGAACCCCCTGTACCTTCAAGGAGAAAAGTTTCAATGCAGAGGAAAGAACTAAAGAGGACTATACCTCCTCTTTTAGCGCTTACATTCTTTCTGCACTCTTCTCTAACTGCCCATGAACCTTACGGGGGTGATACAGATGTCTGACAGTTTTTCTCCATCTACACCTTAGTATTGGGCCACTATCTAAGAGCAACAGTCACTTCATCTCAGAAGTATGGGCAGTTGTGAATCTGCTTTGTACTTCATATAAAAGTAACTTTTACAAAAAGAGTCTCCCTCCATGAACAATTGAGGTTAACAGTAGTAATGATCCACACACACACACACACACACACACACACACACACTTAGAAGGTAATTTGGCAGTTGCTTTATAGTCACTTAAGAGAATAATAGCACTAGCTTCCTCACTGGAACCTCTGACCTCCCCCTTCTGGCTTATAGTGCCATTTGAGGTCATTGCTGAGGAATTGACATCAAATTCAACTGAAAAGCAATTCACACATAATACTTGTGCCACTATTACATCAGTGTACACAGCTTGCCTGGCATATTGGTAATGCCGTGCATAGGGTCCATAATTGAGTGGAACTGGGTGGTGATAATTTTCCTCTAGAAGCCAATGTGGTGTCTTCTAGCACTACAAAAGGCAGATAAAAGGGAAGGAGCTACCAGTTTAGTTCTAGCAGTATTTCCCATGTCTGATAGCCATACCATATGATATCTTCAGCACTAAAGATGTACATTGTACATCTAGCATCCTCTAACTCCATCATCAATAGTGTCACAACTATGGGGCCTCAAGGACCTCCCCTGGACAACGACTCAAGAAAAGTAGCCCATTCTTCTTATTGGAATTTTTACCCAACAACCTTAAGGCGTCTGGGAGTGCCTTTTCTCACTCATGTGGAGTTTTTGTCTAGCTCTTTAAGTGATATCTGTATAGTTCTTACAGATGCTTCTACATATTAGTGAGATGTTCAAAGTTTACCAGTATGTAATGAAATGTTTTTACAGTGAGTGGGCAGGATCTGAAGACCTACTGTCATCGATTTCAAATAAGTTTAAGTTGATGTTGAACATCTAGTGGGATTTTTTTTTTTTTTGAGACAGGGTTTCTCTGTGGCTTTGGAGGCTGTCCTAGAACCTGCTCTTGTAGACCAGGCTGGTCTCCAACTCACAGAGACCCACCTGTCTCTGCCTCCCGAGTGCTGGGATTAAAGGCGTGTGCCCCACCACCCAGCTTCTAGTGGGATATTTAAAGAGAAATATTAGCCAAGTACAGTAAAGTACCAACAGATCTCATCACTTCTACTGATCATGTAGTTATCGGGGACAGCAGTATGGATAGGAGACACCACCCCTCAAACCATCGTCATCCTGGGGTACCTTGCTGACACAAGGCCGCTGCACATCACACTTGCCCTGATGGTCTTGATGGTCTTGGCAGGGCTGGCTTGTGATGCTCAGGCTGGCTCAGGCCTGAGGGCTGCATTCTGACCTGGTATGCCTGCTTGTTGAGCTGGATCCTCAGATCTGACAGGCCACAGGCTAACACTGTGACTCCTTGTTTCCATTAGCTGCTAACAGGCTGAGCCCTAGGCTGGACAAACGATCTGTGACTTTATTTCCTATGTACCATGTGTTCTGGGGAGATCTGTTCAACTAGGACAGGCTTAGCATTATCTCCTGTGAACTACTGGTAGACTTTACATTTCCCCAGAAGCTTTCTAGCATAGCACTGGGCTGCCTGTCAACTTTTCACCTAGATGTTCAAGTTGACACACAGTGATAACAAAAATCAGTATCTTTAATTTTTAGCTTTGTTGTGGGCAAAACCATAGTATAAAATAATAACTAGTAATTTTGAAATAGAAGCTGTATGAGAGCAATACAAAACATCAGATTTTCATTGAACAAACAATCCACATTCATGATAATGAACTTAAGTCTAAAATTCCATGGAAAGAAGATATTTGGATAATGGTTACCTTGGTTGGGTTATGTGAGACATGGAAAATGATATGATGGATAGGCTAGTTAGATTTGGCTCAAAGTAGGGAAACTATGAGGAATATACTAACAGAGATTTTCACAAGCCATATAAAAAGTTGTGTTTTTTAATGACCTGAATGGGTCACTTTGGATTGGGTAGGGTAGGAGAGATAAATAGAACTGAGAATAACAGACAGATCCTGGAGAACCAGTCAGTTAATTGTAATTGGCTCAGGGAGCCCCAGAGGTCTCCAAGGCCACACTTGAGTAATCAGTCATGTTTCCACTTCTATTAAGGAGGCCCAGGCAATGTCCCAAGGGTGGGCATGGTACAGTCTGCCTTAAGGTCAGGTGGGATGATATACCAGCTTCTGTGCAGGGTCAGTTGGTTATGGTGAGGGAGCCAGAGAAGAATATAGGGTATTTCCTCCCCCTTAGTTATGGGCCTCAGCAGGTGAGCCTGCTGGGGGAGGTGGCTTAAAGTGAGAATGACTTCTCCAGGACCAGAGCTGTGATAGAGCCTGCCATACCATATATGCAGGTTTTCTCAAACACCTCTAGATGACATTGGTGTGGAATGGGTTTCATATTATCTACAAGACAGCAGGATTGAGGGATGTAAAACACAATTTTCCTCTCCAGGACTGTGGTGAGTACAGACTCATGAGATACCCTGGACTCATAATCTTCCTAAAACTCAATTATTTGGTGGCTAGAATCTAAGTTACATATACAGGTATAGCAGGAGTAAGAGAATTGAGTTCAAGTTGAAAGATGGATGCTTTTGTAATGAGAGTGATTAGCAAGAAATCTTCCAGACCTCCCCTAACACCCCTAACACACACACACACACACACACACACACACACACACACACACACACACCAGGAGAGAAACACAGGCTCTTGGTAATCTCAGTTAAGACCAACATAATTATCAAACATGCAAATATCAAGTTTCTTTATGATTCTTAAAGAGATTCTGAGTAGGGGTTGCATTTTAAAAGATAAATTTAAAAGTAGAATAATGTGCACTTTGAGACTCTGTTCTTAGTATTTGTTAGAGTTTTTTTTTTATGACACTGTTTGATCTTTGTTACATTTCAGGCATTGGTTTTCATTCTGCCCTGTGGAGAACAACAAAGAATGGTCATCACCTGAGAGATATTTAAGCTTGTATATAAGCCATCATATCTATTTTTATGCATCCTGGCTTTTAATCTAAAATGTGCAATGAAAACATCCAGTTCCCATCCAGAATGCTTTCAAATGTCTTTTGTTGTTATTGTCCTTTATCCAGCACAGAAGCATTGGGTAGTATACTTTAAAACATATATTAAAATACAGAGGGATCCTCGGTAAATCTTAAATGGCAACTCAGGAGCCACTAGGAACCAATTATGCCAGCCTTACCTAACTTTCTTCTTTTTCTGGAATGAGATATGGGAAATTATTAATGAGATGGTCACTTTGAAACTCCCACCTCACCGGAGGACCATGGGATCTGCTAAAGTTTACATGTTGTTTCCTTCAGTGCAGGGAGGACTGTGGTTTTATTTGGAAGGAGTCTTGTGATTGTTGTGTTTGAACCCATCAGGAGAACTTTCTCACCCTTCTCAGTTGTGTGCACTAGAGCTATTTACATGAAGCCTAATTGTGCCCATTTGCTCACTCATTTTGTCTAGAGTGGATCCCACTGGTGGGCTCACACTCCTGGCTTGTGAGATGTAGGTTTCACTATGTGGAACTTACCAGAAGCCCAGTTCCTCATACTAATGAGGAGTAATGTACAACTACTCCAGAAAGGTGAAAGACTTCAAAGGGAATTGGTTAAGCTGAGGTCTTTTCATGAGCAGTAGAAGTGGATGAGACATTTCAAGCCAGGGGAAGGGTGGAGAAACAACATTCAGGGGGTCTGGATCAGTCTCATGCTGGTTTTCCAGCTATCAGTCTGGGAACCAAGAGTTTTCCCTTGTTCAGGTCAGCTGTTTCTGTGGGTTTCACCAGCCTGGTATGGACCCCTTTGCTCATCAGTCCTCCTTCTCTGTAACTGGATTTCAGTTCAGTTCAAGGTTTAGCTGTGGGTGTCTGCTTCTACTTCCACCAGCTGCTGGATGAAGGCTATACGATGTCATATGAATTAGGCATCAGTCTCATTATCAGGAGAGGGCATTTCAGGTAGCCTCTCCTCTGTTGCTTAGATTGTTAGTTGATGTCATCTTTGTAGCTCTCCAGACATTTCCCTAGTTCCTGATTTCTCTTTGAACTTATAATGTCTCCTTCTATTATACTATCTCTTATCTTGCTCTCATTTGTTCTTCCCCCAACTCAACCTCCCTGTCTCATCATGTCTTCCTCACCCCTCCTCTTCTCCCCTTCTCATTCTCCTAGTTCCCTTCTCCCCTCCCCCATGCTCCCAATTTGCTCAGGAGATCTTGTCCCTTTCCCCTTCTCCAGGGGACCATGTATGTCTCTCTTAGGGTCCTTCTTGTTTACCAGCCTCTCCGGCAGCCTGGGCTGCAGGCTGGCAATCCTTTACTCTATTTCTAAAATCCACATATGAGTGAGTACATACCATGCCTGTCTTTTTGTGACTGGGTTACCTCACTCAGAATGGTTTCTTCTAGTTCAATCCATTTGTCTTCAAATTTCAAGATTCCATTGCTTCCCCCCCTCCCCGCCCCGATGATTAGTACTCCATTGTGTAAATGTACTACATTTTCTCTATCCATTCTCAGTTGAGGGGTATCTAGGTTGTTTCCAGGTTCTGGCTATTACAAATAATGCTGCTATGAACACAGTTGAACAGATGTCCTTGTTGTAGGAATGTGCTTCTTTTGGGTATATGCCTAAGAGTGGAATTGCTTGATCTTGTGGTAGACTGATTCCCATTTTCCTGAGGAATGCCATACAGGTTTCCAAAGTGGCTGTACAAGTTGGCACTCCCATCAGCAGTGGAGGAGTGTTCCCCTTTCTCCACATCCTCTCCAGCATAAACTGTCATTGGTGTTTTTGATTTTAGCCATTCTGACAGGTGTAAGATGGTATCTCAGAGTTGTTTTGATTTTAAAAGCGCTTGTTAAGAGCTACTTTTCCAGAGGACCTGGATTCAATTCCCAACACCCACAGTCATCTGCAATTCTGATTCTAGGGGATTCAGTGCCCTCTTCTGAACTCTGTGGGCATCAGGCATACACAGCATACATAAAGAAATGCGTGCATGGGTATACACACAGAATTAAAAATGAAAAGTATCATTCATTTCTATATACCATGATATAAAATCATTGTAGAAGTATACAATAGTAGTGAATAAAAGCCCTGTGTTATTAAGCAAGGAACAGTGCACATTTGTGTACATCAGATGTGATGCTAGGGTTAAAATGCATTAATTAATTAATTAATTAATTAATCTATCCAATTAATCAGTCAATAATATTGTTTGTTATTTTCCAGCCACTGCAGTATGAGTTGGAATGCAATGCTCAGTGAATTATGCAACCTAATTTGCATGAGTTAATTGCTAATTATGAAGGCAAAACAGTATTAACAGTGAGGACAAATTTTTGTAATATACATGATACATTATTTCATGTAACCACAACCCAAATTGCTTGAAGCAAGCTATTTTCTTTATTTTACAGGTGACTAAATTGAGACTAACAGAAGCGCATATTTCAGAGCAGAAGGCACTGCTGATCCATGCTAGAATTGATATGTGGGGCCATGATACAGACCTAAAGGCATTGAATTCAGCATTGACCCACTGATGACAATATTCCAGCTTGCCTATCACACCTCCACCATTTATTGGTCTGTTAGCAGTTAATCTGCAGGCTTAGAGGAAATTGATTTTCATGAGCTCTAAAAAGGTAAAAGCATATGTTGCACTGAGGAAAGTTTATTCAATAGCCATGGTGTATCTTGAATGGAAGTAGCATTCATTTGGCACCCTCAGTGCCTTAGAGTCGGGGGGCAATGTTTATTCATTATTTATTATTTCTGTGATAAACACTAATACTTATTTTTATATTTGGCCTGTTCTCTACCACAGAGGAGCTCCTAGTGGGACAAAGATGTGTGGCATGAATGTTTAAAGGGGGCTTGGATAGAGAGGAGCAAACAGCTTCTTCTGTGCAATTGAATTATGGGCATTTTTAGTTGAAGAAGCAGGGTCAAGGGGGGGACCACCCCTCCTACTCAATACACATTTCTTTGTGTTCCCCCCCAAAGAAATGAATACTTCTCAGTCTTCTGTGGCAGATGGCAGATACTGTGAGTGGGGCTTCTGTCCATGGTGCAGAAGGAGGCAGATGAGGACCCAGAGGTCAAAACTGTGATTGCCACCTGAACCTGGATTCAAATCTGAAATGAGTAAATAGAGAAAAAGAAGGAACCAAAGATAACAACATAGGTCACTTATGGTATATACGTAGACCTCAGATTTTCAAAGCACTTTACATTTGAATAAGAAGGATTGGATCCATAAGTCTGAAGCGCCAGGCTAAAGTATTGGAACAAAGATGACATCTTTCCTAATCCAAAGGGTTCAGTTTATAGAAAAGAAAAGTAGGAATAAAAGACTGGATAAAATAGAGTTGAACAGTAAAACAAATGATTTAGGATTACTTGAAGAATGCTGTGAACAATGTCTTAATACATTTTTTTCAACAGATGCACTGAATTGGCTTCTGCTACCGTGTAGGTTAAAGGCTATGGGAAGCTTCAATGCCAGTTTGGGCAAAGGCTTCATTTTGGTGGGCTTCTCAGACTGGCCTCAATTAGAACTCATTCTTTTTATCTACATTTTGATTTTCTACTCCTTAACTCTCTTTGGCAACACCACCATCATTGCTCTGTCACAAGTGGACCTCCGATTGCACACGCCTATGTACTTTTTTCTCTCCCACCTCTCCTTCCTGGACCTCTGCTACACCACTAGCACCGTGCCCCAGCTCCTGATCAATATTGAGGGACATGACCACACCATCACGTATGGAAGGTGTGTGGCCCAGCTCTTCAGTGTGCTTGCCCTGGGCTCCATAGAAAGTATGCTTCTAGTGGTGATGGCCTTTGACCGCTATGCTGCTGTGTGTCGTCCACTCCTCTACACAACAATTATGCATCCACTTCTGTGCCAGGCATTGGCTATCTCATCATGGGTAGCAGGCCTTGTGAACTCTCTGATTCAGACAAGCCTCATGATGGCCATGCCTCTCTGTGGCTATCGATTGAATCATTTCTTCTGTGAGATGCCTGTGTTCCTCAAGTTGGCTTGTAAGGACACAGCTGGAACAGAGGCCAAGATGTTTGTGGCCAGGGCCATAATCTTGGTTTTCCCTGCGACACTGATTCTAGGATCCTATGCACACATTGCCAGGGCTGTATTGAAGGTCAAGTCAACATCTGGCCGCAGAAAAGCTTTTGGGACTTGTGGATCACATCTCCTGGTTGTTTCTATGTTTTATGGCTCAACCATCTACACATACTTGCAACCAAATGACAGTTATTCTGAAAATGAGGGAAAGTTTGTTGCCCTTTTTTATACCATAGTCACACCCATGCTCAACCCTCTAATTTATACCCTGAGGAACAAGGATGTGAAGGGGGCTCTGTGGAAGGTTCTAGGGAGAGGCATAGAATCAAGGTAGTAAAAACTGTTTTCTTTCTGTGATGGTTCCAGGATAATTGAGCCCATTGGTCTCTAGGAAACAATTCTTATGAGCCGTGGAGAAGCTGTGGAAAATTTCATTGAAAAAGAGGGAGGTGAAAGAAGGTAACATGAGGTTAAAAAGTGATCAAAATTCAGCATATGCATTTATGAAGTTGTCAAAAATAATAAATACATCCTGAGTAGGCACCAGGACTTGGCTGCCTTCCTTGTGAGAAGTTGGAAGTGAGGAGCTCCTGTGGTGTTTCTTAGGTCACTCTCTGGTCATTGCTCAGCAGTGTAAGTGTTGTTGGTATCACAGTCTTCCAGAACAAAACCCAAGAACACAAGGATGAGAAGAACACACTGTGAGCATTTATGGAGAGTCCGGTTGAGAGTGAGAGAATTAATTCTGAATGACTCTGCAAAGTCAGATCCTACCATGTTGGCAGTGTGATCCAAGATAGAGGACACGAGTTTACTGTTTTTTGTTTGTTTCTCATTTTTAGTGATCCTGTCAAATTCCTACTGTGTTAGAGTCCATTTTAAAGGTTTCTTGCAGTGTTTACTATTCTATGGTATTTGGAGAAAATGATTAGTTCATGAACAGAGCTGTTTTACAGACCATGTGACTTTCAGAAGGGTTAATTTACTTAAGTGAAGAAACTTCTAAGCCTTCCTCTAGTGACACACTTCCTCCAATAATGCCATACCCCCTAATCCTTCCCAAACAGCTCCATCAACTGGAGATTATATATTCAATTATATATGAACCTATGGGGGCCTTTCTCATTTGAACCACTACACCTTCCCACTGATGGCTTTGGTATATGTGCCCAGGACTTTACTATCACATATACATAAGCTTACACCTTGCTGGAGCTCTGAGTAGTCAAAACATCTGCCTTACCTTAGTCTTGGTTTTCTTTTCTGTAAAATCAGCATGATGTGTAGTGTGTGTGCAATAAATGTTAATTCCCATTTCCTGTTCTTGTTGAAGGGAAAATAAGAACCTAGAATGTTTTTTCTCTCTCACACACATTCACATATACATACACACATGAGTGGATAAGTTGTGTGTGATCAGAGCATATCATATATGTGGGATTGTTAATAATTAGAGTAATAAACATATTTAATATTTGAGTAACATTAAATTGAATAATAAAACAATTAACTAGAAGTTTATAATAAATTATATTCTAAACTGATGATTTGTATATTATATAATATAGTATGTATTACATAAGATGTAATAATAATTTATACAATAAACCAGTAGACCTAGAATTGGTAATTGAACGTCTTTTATTCTGACCAATTCCAACTGAATTTCATCACATTTTCAAAAAACAAAACAGCTATTCTATTCCAATCCTTTCAGAGAATAGAAACTGAAAATTACTCAACCCACTTTCTCATGGTTTTATAATCTCAGTGCAAAACAAATCAAGGATACTAGTGACAAAAATGTAGATCAATCTATTTTTCAATATAGAAGTCTACTGACCAGAATGTAGGTCAATCTATTTTCAATATAGAAGCAAGTGCCTCAATAAGATGTTAGCAAATTGAATCAGATGGATATAAACCAACTTTAAAAACATAGTTAATGTGTGATTTAAAATTTAGTAATTTTTTTCTTACAAATGTGAGTGACTTTGTATTTGGGGGGCATAGATGTTAAGAACTGAGACTTCATCTTGATGGATTTTTCCTGTGATGAATATGAAATGTCCTTCTCTATCTTTTTTGATTAATTTTAGTTTGAAGTCTATTTTTTAGATAGTAATAGCTACACCAGCTTGTTTCTTAGGTCTATTTGATTGGAAAATCTTTTACCAACCCTTTACTCTGAGGTAATGTCTGTCTTTGAGATTGAGGTGTGTTTCTTATATGTATCAGGAGGGTGGATTCTGTTTTCATATCCATTCTGTTAGCCTGTGTCTTTTTACAGGTGAATTGAGGTCACTGATATTAAGAGATATTAATGACCAGTGATTGTTAATTCCTGTTTTTTGTTTTGTTTTGTTTTGTTGTTAGTGGTGGTATTGTGTGTGTTTTTCCCTTTTAGGGGTTTGGCTAGTATGGAATTATCTATTGCCTATGTTTTTGTGATGTGTAGCTAACTTCCTTGGATTGGAGTTTTCCTTCTAGTATTTTCTGAAGGGTTGAATTTGTGGATATGTATTGTTTAAATTTGGTTTTGTCATGAAATATAATGTTTTCTCCGTCTATGGTGATTGAAAGCTTTGCTGGGTATAGTAGTCTGGGCTGGCATCTGTGGTCTCTTAGTGTCTGTAGAACATCTATTCAGGACCTTCGTCTTTCAGAGTTTCTATTGAGAAGTCAGATGAGATTCGGTTAGGTCTACCCTTATGTGTTACTTGGCCTTTTCTTTCACTGCTCTTAATCTTCTTTCTTTATTCTGTACGTTTAGTGTTTTGATTATTATGTGGCAAGTCTATTTGGTGTTCTGTAAGCTTCTTGTACTTTCATAGGCATGTCCTTCTTTGGGTTAGCAAAGTTTTCTTCTATGATTATGTTGAATATGTTTTCTGAGCCTTTGAGCTGGACTTCTTCACCTTCTTCTATCCCTATTATTCTTAGCTTTGGTCTTTTTATGGTGTCCCAGATTTGCTGGATATTTTGTGTTAAGAATTTGTTGGATTTAACATTTTCTTTGATT
The DNA here is from genome assembly GCF_003668045.3 of Cricetulus griseus. NCBI lineage: Eukaryota > Metazoa > Chordata > Mammalia > Rodentia > Cricetidae > Cricetulus > Cricetulus griseus. The sequence continues at coordinate 63,826,616 of NC_048600.1, forward strand.
GATGAGTCTACTTCCTCTATTGTATCCTCAACACCCGAGATTCTCTCTTCCAACTCTTGTATTCTGTTGGTTATGATTGCATCTGTAGTTTCTAATCACTTACCCAGCTTTGGCATTTCTAGCATTCCCTCAGTTTGTGTTTTCTTTATTGCTTCCATTTCAGTTTTTGAGTCTTGAACTGTTTGAACTGTTTCCTTCACCTGTTTGATTTTTTTTCTTGGCTTTCCTTGCTTTCTTCAAGGGATTGGTTGATTTCTTCCATGTTTTGTTTGTCCTTTCCTCCATTTCTTTAAGGGAGTTTTTCATTTCTTCTTTAAGGGCATCAATCATCTCCATAAAGTGCTTTTTAAGGCCATTTTTGTCTGCTTTGTCTGTGTTGAGATGTTCAGGTCTTGCTGGTGTAAAACCCCTAGTCTCTGGGGATGCCATATTGTTCTTTATGTTGCTGAATGTGTTCTTACACTGTTGTCTACCCATCTCTTCCTCCAGTGGGTGCAGGTGGAGCCTGTGCTTCACAGGGGGTCCCTCTTCCTCTAATTGGTATAGGTGACGCCTGTGGTTTAGGTGGTCTCTCTTCTTCTCCAGGTAGGGGTCTTGGGCAGTTTGTGGGGCCTCTGGCATGGGACCACTACTTATTCCTAGTGCATGAACTGGCTTTTTGGAACCCATTCCCTATGGAGAGATGCCTTGCTCAGCCTAGATACAGTGGAGAGGGCCTGGATCCTGCCCCAAATGATGTGACAGACTTTGGTGATTCCCCATGGGAGACCTTACCCTCTCTGAGGGAGGGGGTGGGAGTGAGGGGAGAGTGGGGGGAGTGGGAGCATGGGAGGGAGAGGAACTGGATTGGTATGTAATTTTAAATTTCATATAAATTAAATTAAATATATAAAACATAGTTAAAATGTATTTATCACAACAAAGTGATGTGTCCACATTAAACCTTGCATATATCTCATCATACTAATATACATAGTGATAAATATCATAGCACTACCGATTGTGGGGAAGAAAATTCATTTGTAAACAGCACCGATTCATGACAAAAAGTCACAGCAAGCTTAGAAGAGATGCTTTAGATGAGCCAAAACTATGTCTAACATTTCCCACCATTGTACGGTGAAGTGCTGGCCTCTTTCATATGACAAACAACGTAGAGAACCTCCTTCTTTTCAACATCAGCCTACAGAATGGGAAAAGATATTCACCAACCCCACATCTGACAGAGGGCTGATCACCAAAATATACAATGAACTCAAGAAGCTAGCCACCAAAACACCAAACAATGCAATTAAAAGATGGAGTGCAGAACTAAATAGAGAATTCTCAACAGAGGAATCCAAAATGGCTGAAAGTGCTCAACATCCTTAGCCATCAGGGAAATGCAACTCAAAACAACTCTGAGATACCATCTTACTCCTGTCAGAATGGCTAAAATCAATAACACCAATGACAATCTATGCTGGAGAGGATGTGGAGAAAGAGGAACTCTCCTCCATTGCTGGTGGGAGTGCAAACTTGTACAACCACTTTGGAAATCAGTATGGTTGTTTCTCAGGAAAATGGGAATCAGTCTACCTCAAGATCCAGCAATCCCTCTCTTGGGCATATACCCAAAGAAAACACACTCATACAATAAGGACATATGTTCACTATGTTCATAGCAGCATTATTTGTAATAGCCAGAATCTGGAAACAACCTAGATGCCCCTCAACTGAAGAATGGATAGAGAAAATGTGGTATATTTACACAATGGAGTACTATTCAGGGGGAAAAAACCCAATGGAATCTTGAAATTCGCAGGCAAATGGATGGAACTAGAAGAAATCATCCTCAGTGAGGTAACCCAATCACAAAAAGATAAACATGGTATGTACTCATTTTTTTATTTTTAAACATAGAGCAAAGGATCACTAGCCTACATTCCACACTGCCAGAGGAGCTAGGAAACAAGGAGGACCCCAAGAGAAGATTGAATAGTCCCTCAAAGAAGGGGATGGGGACAAGAACCCCTGACCAAATTGGAGCCCGGGGGCAGGGAGAGGAAGGAGAGTCTTCATCCAGTTGCTGTTCGAAGCAGAAACAGACACCCATAGCTAAGCACTGAACCATACCACTGGAATTCAGTTGTGGAGAGGGAGGAGGGTTAAGTAAAGGAGCCAAGATGGGGATGGAGAGACCTGCAGAAACAGTGGACCTGACCTACTGATAGAATGGAGACCCTAGTCATAAAGCTGGGGAAACAGCATTGGACCAAACCAAACCCTCTGAATGTGGGTACCACCTAGGAGCCCAAGACAGTCTATTGCTCCTCTAGCAGCGGAGCCAGTCTTTATCCCTAGAGCACAAATGGACTTTGGAGCCCATTCCCTATGGAGAGATACTATTGTAGCCCAGATACAGCAAGGAGGGTCTAGGCCCTCCCCCAAACAATATGACAGACTTTGAAGGTCCTAGGTAGAGGGCCTCACTATCCCTGGGGAGGAGTCAGCAGGGGTGGGGGTGGGTTGGGTGGGGAACATGGGAGGATGGAAGGGTGAGGGAATGAGGGGATGGATATGTAAATATGAGTAATTAAAAATAATAAAAAATTAAAAAATAAAACCACAACTGATTAAAAAGAGTGATTGCTATGAGAATTAGAAAACAGCATTCAAAACTGTACTTTGTATCAGATTGCTTAATCTCTATACAGATTATATAAGGGAATTTGTAAGGCATTGAGACAAATGGGATTTTAGGAAGCTTTTAAAGTTTATAAAAAATAAATTGCATGTGCACTTTGGAAAATGGTGCTGCTTCTACTATGGGAGATTCTTCAAAAAGATTAAAAATAGAAGTATTGTATGATCTGCCATCTTACCTGGGTATATATCCAAGAGATTTGAAAACAGGGCTCTGAGGAGGTATCTTTGTGTCCACATTCAGAGCAAAATTGTTCACAGTAGCCATAGGTGAAGGCAAAGGTGATAAGGAATCTATCACCCATCACTAGATGAATGGATAAACAGAATGTGGGAGGTGTGTGTTTGTCTAGCAGTGTGTGTGTGTGTGTGTGTGTGTGTGTGTGTGTGTGTGTGTGTGTGTGCTGGTCTTCAAAAGGAAAGTGGAAGCTGCTCCATGCTATACCATGCATAAACCATTACTATATTAGCTATTTGCAATGCACATGCCATAAGAAAACAAATACAGTATAATTCCACTTATGTAATCTACATAGATCTGAGAACAGAAACAGAACACAGGAAGTTTCCAAAGAGATGGAAAGTAGGATGAGAAAGGTCTGAAAGCTTCTTATGTAAATATACTTAATCTGATTGGTATGTACTCTTAAAATGGTTAGTTTTAATTACTATTTCACTACCATTTGAAATTAAAAATTTAAATAACAATATTCAGAAATACCAACACATAACCAGCTAGAAAATGCTGTAGGCAAAATGTTAAGCTTGAATTCATTACAGAAAATTTGTTTCAGGGAACATGAAAAAAGTATCTGAATTATTTTGGAATTCTACCACATTCATGGGTTAGGTTACTGGATAGTGAAAGAAAAGCCATCTTCACGAAACAATTTTAATTATTCTCCAATGAAATTCTAACAAAACCTAAAAGGTTTCCTCAGTTTTTTGGGGAAGGGGACTTACTGGCCTCTTATATTCTCATACAGAAATCAGGAACCAAAAAGAGAAAGGAAATCTTTGAAAAATAAAAAATGTTTGGAGAATACAGCTACATTTCAAGATGTTGCAGATCTGTGGTAACGAACACAAAGGCTGTTGACACAGGAATAGAAGATGGAATAACAGGACAAAGGAGATCACTATAAACAGAAACATACATCTATAAAACTTTGGTATATAATAAAGGCCACATCATTGGGGAAGGCTGGGCATCCAATAAACACAGCATAACAATGGCATTATCTACCAAGTTAACTCATGGTCTTGTTGTAAAAATCAAGAGACTAAAATCTTCAGAACAAAGAAATTTTATGTTCTAATTTTGAGGATAAATTTTAGAGAAGACGTAGAATAAAGGAAAGCAGAGATATTAAATGGCCATGTGCACATACATGTATGCACTCCCTCCCCACTGCCCCATGCTGTACAACACACTTCATAAAGTGAACATCAAGATAAAGATCAGGAGGTATTTGCAGGGTACACAGCCCACAGAAGGTTAATATACAGAATATGAAACCCATCAAACCCACCTTTCAGGAAAGCACACCCTCGTAAAACAGAAAAGTATATGAATAGACAATTCCAGAATAAAAATTGAATGAGCGACAAACAACACTCTTCCTTTCAGTTGATGGAGACTAAGGCAGAGACTCACAACTGGCCAAGGTGTAGAGAGCAAAAGACTGAAGAATTTTCAGCCCCAAATGAAGCACATGTACTATACCCCTCCTCGAAATGCTCAGGGATTGTTGTGGAAAAGGGGCCAAAAAGAGTGTAAGGACCAGAGGTGGAGGATGACTTCAAGGCAACAGTGTCTCCTGGACACTGCAGTTGTGATAGCAGGCATAACACTTGTACAAGCCCAAGCCAGATCAGCTACCAGCATGGAGAGGGAAGATGAGTATACAATCACACTCCTAGCAGTGGAGTCATTGGCAATTGTTAGATAGGGGGAGGGGGGGTTAAAAAAGACAGAAAAGTAGGGAAGGAGTGTGGGTCTGGGAAGAGGCGGGGTCAGTAAATATGATTAAAGCACACTGTACAAAACTATTAAAGAGCTGGTGTTTTTTTAAAAGGCAAAGATGGTCAACATTGTTTACAATCAAGGAAAAACAAATTAAAATAATGAGGTAAGTTTCCATAATTCTTTCAATAGCAAACATTAAATGGCTAGTTTATGAGCCTCATCCTTATTGCTTTGAAGAATAAGAACAAAACAAGCTCCATCAATTCGACAGATCTTTTGATATTGAATCTCCATCTCCTCTGTCCCATGATTTGACTCTGTGAAAAACTAGAACTCTTTCATATAAGCACTGGAACTGTGTGCAGACTTGTTCCCCGTCACGTTGTCTGAAAAGGAACAATGTAAGAAGTGATCCAGGGACTTCTTTCTCAGAACACAATGGTTAAACTCCAAAATTTTGATGCCATGAAATCCTATACAGCAATTAATAAGGGAAGTATCTCAGGGGATACTTTTGCTTACTGCTCATTTCTTCTACTTTATCTGTATTCGTAGATATTTTTAGGAGTGAGTGGGAAAGATTTCCACGCTCAGAACAGAAGGTATCTCATTTTAATCATGGCTTGCCCTACTTACTAATTTCTTGATCACACACAACTTAGAACATGAGCCTGTACTTAAGAATCTGAAGTGTTTTGTCTGCATTCATGTCTGTGTGAGAGTGCTGGATCCCCTGGAACTGTAGTTACAGACAGAGACAGGAGGATCTCTGTGAGTTTGAAACCAGCCTGGTCTACAGAGTGAGTTCCAGGACAGGCTCCAAAGCAAGCCTGTCTCAAAAAAACAAAAAAAAGTCAAAAAACAAAAAACCTCAAACAAAAAACAACCCCTGCAATAAAACCCCCAAACAAAAAACAACCTAAAGGATTGGCAGCTCTCTCTCTCTCTCTCTCTCTCTCTCTCTCTCTCTCTCTCTCTCTCTCTCTCTCTCTCTCTCTCAGACAAAGTCTTCTATGTATGTGGGGCCCCAGATTCACAGAGCTCCTTCTGCCCCTGCCTCCCAAATACTGAGTCCTACACTGGTAGGACTTTTTATTGTGAGGCTTGCTCATCATGAGCAAGGAAAAGGTGAGGGTACAATACAGGAAGATAAGTTTGATTTCATGTACTCATTAATGATTATGATCTATGAGCATTTCTTGGTTGTGAGGCTATACTTTTATGGCCGAACCATCTCTCCAGCCCAATCTATGAGCATTTAAAGTTTTCATACAATGTGTTTTAATCATATTCTTTCCGCTTTCCCAACTCCTCCCAACTCCTCCCCACCCCACTGCTCACCTACCTTCATGATTTTTGTCACTCTGAGAAAACAAAATGCCCAAATCAAATCAATCAACCAATCTAAACAATGGCAAAAATACTGAAATAAAACAAAAAGTATTTGCACCCCCACCCCAAACATCCCATGGAGTCTGTTTTATATTGGCAAATTACCCCTGGTCATGGGCCCTGGCCTGGAGTGTGGTTGATAGACCAAGTGACACTCCATTGGAGAAAACTGATTTCCCCTTTCTCAGGGGGACATCCATTGCAAATGGCTTCTTGGTTAAGGGTGGGACTTTGGACTGATACACATATGAACTCAGAGACTGTGAAAGCATACATATGACCTGCACAGGTTCAAACCAGCCAAAGTCCCAGCACTGACGAGGGGAGGTAGACACCAAGCCCCACCCCTAACCAAGAAGCCATCAGAACCTTGTGATCAACGTTCTTTTTACTTGTTTTCAATCCAAATATGAAAATAATGAAAGATAGTACAGTATTTTTTCTTGGAAAAGACAAAGGAAATATACCTGTTATTCAGTAGCAATTACGCACAGGTGAGTATGTATCTCACAGTACTAAACTGTACATTAGGATCAGTCAGCTTCCCGGCCAGTGTCCAGCTCCCATTTACCTGTGAAAGGATATTCCTCAAAATGCATTGAGTCAGTTTCCTTCAGGTGACCTGAGAGATTTCCAGAATACAAGCACTTTTGTACCCATTAGACATTTCAAAAGACTATTGCATTGCAGCACTTTCTATTGTACTAATGCTCTTCACTGTGTTTGTCATCAAGCTCACAAGTATGTACCCCAGATACAAATAAGATGGTATAAAACATGGTAAGCACCAAAATTTTTTATTTAAATTAGAAACAAGGCAACAAAATTTTAGCAGAGAAAGAGGGTCATGGGTTTATGGGTTGTGCTGGAGCTGGGATTGTCAACTGTTCAAATCCTAGCAAGCAATCTGTAGTCAACACAGTTTTTCACTCTGTTCCTGATGGATTAGTGTACGGTCCCAAACAAAACAATATTGCTTTACTCAGTTCAGGAGACACTGAGTCACTATTTGTTAGTTTCTGCATGGGTGGCATTATGTATGGAAGATTCATTGATTGTAAATGGAAGTAACAGTGATTGCTGCTCTCCAATCCCAGGAGGCAGTTACAAAACCATTCTCTATATGAGAAAACTCTATGACACTTTCATTACTTTTGTGGGTCTTGCTCATAGTTTTTGTTTTATTGAAAACAGATTTTTTTCTTCAAACTTAATATATTCTGATCATCGTCTCTTCTCCCTCTGCTCCTCTCAGCTTCTTCCCACCTCCCTTCCCATTCGTATACATTCCCTTCAAAATGGATACCTACTCCTACACACACTCAGGAATCCCATAAAAACACTAAACTGGAAGCCTACACACACACACACACACACACACACACACACACACACACACACACACACACACACACAGGACCTGTGCATCAAAGAGAAGAAATATATACATATATGATATGTATATATAAAATAGAATAAAGTGAAGTTAAAAATATGAAGTGTCCTGATATGACATTATGAGACAAAGAACCTCCAAAGATGCCACTGAATTTGTTTTCTGTTAGCTATCTACTTCTGGGCATGCAGCCTACCCTTAAAAGCAGTTTTTTCCCCAGTGAGACTTCCTTGGAGGAAACTAAATTTTCATTTGCAAGTGGTTATCAACTGGAGATGGATTCTGGGTTAGAGATGGGGCATGTGCTCATTTCTCCTTTCAGATCTAGACCCCAGTTGGTACAGACTAATGCTGGCCCTGTGCATGCCGCCTCAGTCTCTGAGAGTTCATATGTGTGTGATCATGTTGCTGCTATAGAGGGCCTTGTTTCCTTGGTGTTCTCCATTGCCTCTGGCTCTTACACTCTTTCGGCCTCCTCTTCTTCAGAGTTTCCTGAGTCCTGAGGGGAGGGCTTTGTTGGAGACAGCCTATTTAGGGCTGGGTTGCACACCAATGTATGTAAATGTACCAGCTCTAGAAAGAATGAATTTGATTTTACAAATCTTGCTTATGTTGTCAGTCTGTCTGTGGGTACATAGGATTCTGTACCCACCTACTGAACCTTATTTTTTTTAAATTTATTTATATAGATGCTAGAGTAGGTTTTAGAATTGGCCTTGGAGGTACACCTTTGTCAACCCACCTTCATTTTTTGTTGAACAGTTGCGACATACTTCATCCCAGCACTGTTGCTGCCATGCTTTTGTTTCTTACCTAGGTGACACAAGCTTTGTCTTCAAAACATGGCATGAACCAAACTAAGAACCAACTAGGAACTGAACTAAGGCTTTGTGTAGTGTTTCAAGAAAACAGCTATGTAATAGCCAACCCCCTTTGGCACCATGGTGTTAGTTTTATCTCTCTTATAACTTACCTCATAACATATCCAGCAGCTGGATATGCTCAGTAGGCAAATGCCAATGCTAGCCAACTATCAACCATGGTTCAGTTAACCTCAGAAACTATGGAGGCTAAACTAACAAGGATAACATGGAGTATAGTAAGATTAGGAGTAGAAGGGAAGTCGGCTAGGCAAGGATACAAACCAGCATTAGATTCATTAGAAAAATATCAAGGTGGGAAATTAACCGGTAGGGGAAAGTTAGGAGACTGCTAATATCCATAGACTTTAGAGATTATTGAAGGTATGGGAAGTTATAGTTGTAAATTACAAGGAGGAGGAGAAAGATAAAAAAGGAAGAGGTCATGATGAGAGGGAAATACAGGAATTCTGCATGAGAAGCATAGTAACGAGTACCCATTGACTTTGTGGAGAAACATACAGAACAATCCTAAAACATACATGGGACATTAACAAACAAAAGCAAAATCATTATGATATGTGTCATTATATATGTGTGTATATTAGATTAAAGTAGGCAACAAAAGATAAAAATACTAAAAATGACAAAATTAAATATAAAATGCAAACAAGAAAAGGGCAAAGTACAAAAAGTATATTATATTAAAAATAGCTGATCAGTCATTATTTCTTCTTGTTAAATTTTAACTTTTAAACTACAGTTAAAACTTAAGCTTGGGGCTGGTTCAGTAGTTAAGAGCACTGGCTGCTCTTCCAGAGGACCCAGGTTCAATTCCCAGCACCCACATGGCAGCTCACAACTGTCTGTAACTCCTGTTCCAGAGGATCTGACACCCAAGCTGGTCTCACAGAGATCCACCTGCCTCTGCCTCCTGAGTGCTGGAATTAAAGGCATTCGCCACCACAACCCAGCCATGAGGTTGATTTCTTTCTCAGAGGTTTTTTTTTTTTATTTGAATTAGAAACAATATTGTCTTACATGTCAATCCCAGTTTCCTCTCCCTCTCCACTTTCCCTACCACCCACCCCCAACTAAAACCCTACCTATCACATATCCTTTCTTCTCCCCAGGAGGGTGAGGCCTTCCATAGGGGGTCATCAGAGTATGTCATATCCTTTGGGATAGGGCCTAGGCCCACCCCAGTGTGTCTTGGCTCAGGGAGTGTACCTCTATGTGGAATGGGCTCCTAAAGTCCACATCTATGCTAGGGATAATTACTGGAGGTCCCATAGATTTCTGAGGTTTCCTCACTGAAAGCAATGTTCCTGGGGTCAGTCCCATGCTGGTATCCCAGCTATCAGTCTGGGAACCAAGAACTCCCTGTTGTTCAGGTCAGCTGTTTCTGTGGGTTTCACCAGCCTGGTCTGGGCCCCTTTGCTCATCACTCCTCCTTCTCTGCATCTGGATTCCAGTTCAATTCAGTGGTTAGTTGTGGGTGTCTGCTTCTACTTCCACCAGCTGCTGGATGAAGGCTATAGGATGAGATATAAGACAGTCATCAATCTCATTATCAGGGGAGGACATTTAAGGCAGCCTCTCCTCTGTTGCTTAGATTGTTAACTGGTGTCATCTTTGTAGATTCCAGACCTTTACCTACTGCCTGATTTCTCTGTAAACCTAAAATGTCTCCCTCTATTATGGTATCTCCTTCCTTGTTTTCTTCTATCCTTCCTCCAACTCAACCTTTCTGCTCCCTCATGTCCTCCTCACTCCTCCTCATCTCCCCTTCTCATTCTCCTAGCTCCCCCCCTCCGGTGCTCCTAGTTTGCTCAGGAGGTTTTGTCCCTTGCCTCTTCTCCAGGGGACAATGTATGTCTCTCTTAGGGTCCTTGTTTACTAGCTTCTCCGGTGGTGTGGATTGTAGGCTGGTAATCCTTTACTCTATGTCTAAATCCACATATGAGTGAGTACATTCCATGTTTGTCTTTTTCTGATTAGGTTACCTCACTCAGAATAGTTTCTCCTAGTTCCATCCATTTTCCTGCAAATTTCAAAATCCCATTTTTTTTGTTTTGTTTTGTTTTGTTTTGTTTTTCTGCTGAGTAGTACTCCATTGTGTAAATGTACCACATTTTCTGTATCCATTCTTCAGTCGAGGGGCATCTAGGTTGCTTCCAGTTTCTGGCTATTACAAATAGTGCTGCTATGAACATTGTTGAACAGATGTCCTTGTTGTATGAATGTGCTTCTTTTGGGTATATGCCTAAGAGTGGAATTGCTGGATCTTGGTAGACTGATTCCCATTTTCCTGAGGAGTCGCCATGCTGATTTCCAAAGTGGCTGTACAAGTTGGCACTCCCACCAGCAGTGGAAGAGTGTTCCCCTTTCTCCACATCCTCTCCAGCATAAACTGTCATTGCTGTTTTTGATTTTAGCCATTCTGACAGGTGTAAGATGGTATCTCAGAGTTGTTTTGATTTGCATTTCCCTGATGGCTAAAGATGTTGAATACTTTCTTATGTGTCTTTCAGCCATTTTAGATTCCTCTATTGAGAATTGTCTATTTAGTTCTGTACCCCACTTTTTAATTGGATTATTTGGTGTTTTGGAGACTAGCTTCTTGAGTTCTTTGTATATTTTGGAAATCAGTCCTCTGTCAGGTATGAATTTGAATTTTTAAAAACATCATGACCTCAATATTTAAGAAGCTGCTATTTATGTGAAGATGAGTTTCCTTGTGATACTGAAGGTAAAAATGAAGGTGAGTATTGAAGCTTTTGTGAATTTTGAAAGGGACAATGCCCCCAGGACAGAATCAAAGGGCTCAGTTTTAGGGACAAAAGCTGACACAGTGGTATAACAGCTTCCTGGTGTTTTGACACAGGCACAGTGAGAGAGTGCTTTGGATGTGATGGCTCCTCACCTGGATTTATGAATCTCAGCAGCCTCCACTGCTGATATGAGAAACCACTTATTATCACAGTTTATAAAGGAAGAGCTAAAATTTATGCAAGGGGGTGGTTGTTTCCCCTGAGACAGAGTAGGCTGCACGGCAACATTTGTGCACATTCATCGAAGTTCTGTGAGTTGGACAAGAACTTCAGTATTTGCTTCCAACTTTGCTATGTTGCCCTAGATTCTCCAGTTTTTCTTGTCTGTCCTCTTCTGAAGAACCCAGGATGGGGAGCAGAGGATAAATGTGTTTATATTAGTTCAATTCCTGAGACCCTCATGGTAGAAGAAGAGAACTTACTCCTATGAGTTGTCCTTTGACCAACACACACACACACACACACACACACACACACACACACACACACACATAAAAAGAAAGAAATGCAGTAAATAATTTAAAAATCTTAGGATTGAAAATCAGAATGCCTACATATGGAGGTTTGTGTATCCAAAAAGAGGGGTGGTTTTGTGGAGACATAGCATTCTCTCCCCAAGGGACAGGCAGGGGTTGTTCAGCTTCCATTGATTTAAATGAGGCAATTTGGACCTAGTATGTCCTGATCTTTGGGGTTTGCATATTGAGGATACTGAATAATAATCAGTTATATTTGAGCAGCATATGGGGAATTGGGAAAACTAAGGCCTGTAATTCAGTTCTTGAGGAACCCATAGGCTGATTTTAATTGCCTCATCAGGGCCTTCAGACCTCCAGGGACTTAATTCATAAACAACTCTCCCTTTTGTAAATTTTAAAGGGGGCAATATCCCCAGGACAGAATTGAAGGGCTCAGTTTTAGGGACAATAGCTGACATAGGCTGAATGAGGAAGGGCTGTGAAGGTGATGGCTCCTCACGCAGAGTTATGAATCTCAGCAACCTCCATGGCTGATGGGAGAAAGCACTTATTATCACAAGCTTTCCAGGAGGGTCACTCTCTCTCAAGCTCTCTGCCGTACAGATGAAGTCAGGTCCAAAGTAGCAAGTGGCTTTCCCTGACTCCTAGATAACACTGCCATGTGGGTCTCATCTCAAAATGCCAACAGATCAAGAGGTAAGTTTTCTTCTGTTGGGTTGTGGGTGAGTAATGACTGAGTGGTATTTCAGCACCCACAGACAAAACCAGAAAATAATAGGCATTGCGTTAGGCAGTTATGCAAGGTTCTTTTGTGCCCCTGGCTTGAGTGTAGAAACATGGAACTCAGGCAAGAAGATATTTTAGCACTAATTGAGTCTTTCTTTGTCTGTCCTCCCACTCAAGTATACACAGCGGGTGGCAACATACTTTTCACTAACTTTCCAGTTACATAAAAATTAGGAAACACATTAAACATCTATAGAACTTTTAGTTTTCTCATTAAGTGTGAAGAGTGGCCTAATAGTGTTTCACGAAATTTATCTTCTGTGATGCCAAGGCAAAATAAAGCACATACATTACAACTAGGAGACAGACTAGAGGCAAAGTCAGAGCTGTTGACACATCAAGGAAGACTTCTTGGAGCGGACAAGGATGGAGACATGACAAAAGACAATGTTCTACATGAGGATTCAGTGTGAAAACACAGTGTGGATTTGTTCATTCGTCTTTTAGATGTCAAATGAGCTGACTGCATTCTAGAAAATATCGGTTGCTCCTGCCAAAAAAGTGATGGAATCCTGAAACTCACGTAAGAAATATGTGGGATAGAATGAGATATTGGGTGATTTTAGCCTGCCAAGGACGGGCTGAGTAAACAGCAATTAAGTCTATGGAGGAGGTGGCTGTGGTGGAGAATGGGTAGGAGAATGCATTGGTGCCTAATAAAGGTCCACGGTGAGCAGAGTCTTTTACAATCTAAGAAAAAAATGTACATTCAGATAAAAAGAGACAGAGAAATTATATTATATATATATATGTATATATCACAATAATATTCAGAGAAGAAGCTGTCAATTTGAGAATGGGGCAGACATGATATGAGCTGGGAGAAGGGGATTTGGGAGAGGCTTGAGGAGGAAAAGAACAGGTGAAAGTAATGCAATTATATTTTAATTTAAAATGTATTAAAAAAACACACCACGAGGAAACACATCTGAAAGGATATAAAAGGTAAGAAGCCATGATACTAAACACTGATTTATTTAAGGATGATTCTTGAAGATAATTGTGGATGAGTTAGAAAGCTTCTACGCTCAGTCATTTCTGGCTCGGATGTGGCTCCATTTAGTTAAAATCAGTGATGTATTACAATGGCATGAAAAAATCGGAAAAAAATTTAAAATGTGATTTTTGCTCTCAAGAATTTTATTATTTGCAGAGATCATAAATAGTCCTACACACAATACACAATACAGTCAACAGTCTTTGTGTTGCAAAACTCAACTGTGTCAAAAATGTAAATATAAAACTAATTTAGTCAAGGGGATTATGAGCATGTTAAGTTTTGAAAAGATAGTTTAAAAGGAGAAAATCTGGGTTGTCACACCTGTGTATAATGCTACCCTAACTTGTTGAGAGAATGCTAGAATATTTTACAATATAATGGAAGTTAAAGTTTCAGGCTCTGGATGAGCAGGAAGCTTTGAAGTAGTCAGAAGCCAGGTTCCTTTCCAGGCAGTCAATATTTAGTCTGTTTTCCCTTCTCCTGCATGTTCTTATATTATGCCTTACCCTTGGAAGTCTAAGTTTTGACTTTGCAGAAGAACAGAGGGAAGTTATGGTCTTTCTTATAGCACAGGACTTTAACTGTGGATAGAAGCCATCAAGCCTATGCATTTGGACTTGGTTTTAGAATCTAAAAACATAATATAAAGCACCTGTTTCTCATGAAGGACGTTCTCACATCTTCATTCTAAGAACAAGACAGACATGGTCCTGTTCCTCACAAGCCCTGGCGTGATGGAATTAAAGGTCACAAATTAATGTCAAGGATGGTAAGTGATATGTGAGAAGGTGAAGTGCCTGTATGGCCATACATCAAGAAGTTTTCAGTTCACCACAAACATAGAAAAGAATTCTCCCAAGAAGTGAGACTGTTACCTTCACACTACTGACACCGGGGACGGGATAATTCATGTGTATATATATGGTGGTGGCGGTGGGCTGTGTGCACTGCAAACGGCACAGCACCACTCCTGTCCTCAGCAAACAACAGAAGTGTCTGTAAACATCAGGGAATCTTCCTGAATAGATGACGTCATCTCTTATTGAGAAATGCTATTGTAGATGAAGGGGTGTGTAGGGTGTGCTCAAAGAAAGTGTCAGTGTGGAGGCTGGTGACACCTAGCTGGGTTGTGCTTCCCTGAGATGAGGAACATAGGAAAAGAAGAAGGAAAAGGGGCAAGGACGAGTTGCATGTTGAATATGCTGATGTCCAGAGGGCTTCCAAGTGAAAACAATGGACAAGGAGATGTCAACTAACACAAAGGCTTTGTTATCAGTCAATGTAAAGTGATATCTCCGGTTAAGGAGATAACTGGAATTTGATCAGTAGCTCATGGCTCGACAGTTCTCAAAAGGAAGAGGCATGGTGAATGTGGGTACTCATAGTGAAATTCCAGAGCTTGTTAGAAAAAAGGGAAGTTGAGAAAAATACTGACAAAAGCCACAGACTACGAGGCAGTGTACAAATACTGTGATTTATAAAAACAATTTCAGCATGCTTTATGATATGATTAATTTTCTGTTCTTGTGTTAGAGAGGGTAGAAACTGCTGTGTTAGACCCCAGCAAAGGAGCTAGAAGGAATGTTTCTAGCTGATGGTTTTCATGAGATGTTTATTACAAGAAAGTGCTTTGCTATCTGTGAGAATTTCTGTACCTAAAAGGGGAAGTCCCTTTATGGCCAATCGGACCCCACACTATCAAAACATCAGGAATACATAAAAAGATTGAACTAGATGAAGTGTGGAAGTCTGAAATGCAGACAATAGATAGGGATGGAAACATACTTATGTGTGACTCAAACCCTGCAATGGATGAATTTTCCAGAAATAGTTTATAGCATGGTATTAGAAGAGGGTCAGCAAGGTACAGGTAGAGGAGACCATGATAGGGAATGCAGGGAAGGAAGAAGGCATCCAGGAATGGGGGGCAGAGAGATTGAACAGAAAAGGACAGTTACCCGACATGTCAAATGCTATAAAGATGAGATATAAGGATGAGATATAAAAGAGGGTGATAACAGAAACTGGAGGGAGAAAATATATTTTAAAAATTCTACAATCTTGATAATAGATAATTTCTGTAGACAACTAGCCAGATAAGGAGAGGTAAGACATACATTAGCAAGAATATGAATTTTTAGTAGTGTTGCTTCAGGCACTTGAATTATTTTTTTCTTCAGAATTTATTAGCCTGATTTTAGTGATGGAAAATATAAAAATTCCATTCATACAGAAATGGGTAGATCATACTTTGATAGGTCCAAGGATATTAATAAGAAAATGATTGAAACAATGGGCCAAAGAATAATAGTTACATCAAGATAAGTAGGGAACTCATAGCCACATAGGAACAAAAGGCTACAGATGATGACAAGTGGAGAGAGGTTGTCATCACTTAAGCAGTGGTTTGAGATTCTCTGCCAGAGAATCAAGGAACAGATGACACAAGCGGCTGAGGAAATGAGTTCCAGGTTTTCCTATACGTGCAAAAGGAGGTACTGATTAGACTTTTGTCTAGTTTGAGCTTGCATTTGCTAAGATTCAGCAGTCAGTGGGCACTGCTGGCTTGTGTTGAGTCTCTGGTGGATACATTCCCAGGCCATCTAGTTTTCTAATACATGAACTTCAGGTTTTCAAGTTGAGTCTTATACTTCAA
The DNA here is from genome assembly GCF_003668045.3 of Cricetulus griseus. Taxonomy (NCBI): domain Eukaryota; kingdom Metazoa; phylum Chordata; class Mammalia; order Rodentia; family Cricetidae; genus Cricetulus; species Cricetulus griseus. The sequence goes on from NC_048600.1 coordinate 63,842,673, forward strand.
GATTTGAAGATAGGTTCAATTTTTTTTTCCGAGACAGGGTTTCTCTGTGTAGCTTTGGAGCCTATCCTGTCACTCACTCTGGAGACCAGGCTGGCCTCAAACTCACAAAGATCCGCCTGCCTCTGCCTCCCGAGTGCTGTGATTAAAGGCGTGCGCCAACACCTGGCCTAGGTTCAATTTTTACTGTTTAATATTATCTTAAGTCAAATCATCACTTTATTGGGTTTTTAAGCTTTGATTCATTTATAAACATATCAATATCAAGCGTAGCTATAATTATGTACAGCATTGTTGATAAAATATGAACAGGAATGGTTAAAACAGTAAAATCTTATTCCACCAAGTTAGAAACAATGTGTTTATTCCCTTTGTGTCATACTGGAAATAAACATTTCTATGACATGTATGTTTTCTAATGGAGGAGAATTCATTAATTAATTCATTTAACAATACTTGTTGACTTCTGTTCATTCTTTAGGCACTGTGTTTGTAAATGGGACTACATAAGTTAACGAATCACACCCTGTTGCATGGCCAAGATTAGTGATGTAGAAACACAAAGTCTACAGGACCAGAAAGACAAGAGCTTCATAGTCTTTTTCATGTGGAAGGTAAAGATGACAAACTAAATGCAAAATGCTGGTCACTAGAGTTTGGGAAAGTGGGTGTGGTGGGGGAGGCTGGGTTCTGTGACTGGATAAGGGAGGCAGGTTCTGCGAGTGTACACTCTGTGTATGTGCTGAATTATTTCATAGGCCCCAGTTATATATGCAATTTATAATTTATACATGTCAACAAAATAAAATAATTTAAGAATATATAAAATACTTCAAAAACTTCATGCAGCATATTCTTAATAGATTGCAGAATATATGATACTGTCCAATCTTTTTTGAAATCGTGTTTTATCTGTTTCATGATAGCTAAACTGAGACTCACAGAAGGGAGTGAAATGAACATGTCTGAACAGGTGATTCAGCCAGTCAGTGGTAGACTTGATCCCCAGGGACCTGGTAAGGACTCTAAATAAACCATACCATTCTAAGATGATGGATTTGCAAAGGCCAACTTTGACATTACACACACGTAAGTATGCATAAAAATATAACAATGACACCTTTAATATCATCACAAAAATCTAATGAATGTGTTTAAGAAAGAGCTTTGATATATTAAGTTATCTATATGTGAATTAATACTTTATTGTACCATTCACATTTCCCCATCTTTTCCATAACAGTATCAAAGATGGTGTCTAAATGGCTTCCCAGCATCATTGGTCCAGTGCTGACTTATTAACCTTCCAGTTCAACAGACTTAACAGAGAACAAATCAACAGCTGGTGACAAGCAGGGCTTCTGGGTTTATAGTGCTGGTCACAGTCACTGAGGAAATGATACAATAGGGATAAAAGCATGGTCTCATCCTGGTTAGTTCTGGGTCTTCATATACATGAAACACTGCCAACTGGACTAAAGAGGAGACAAAGAGACTGCATTTGACTCTTTATATTTTTCAAGGAGACTCTGGTATTACCTGTTAGATGTTAACATTAGGGTGGGAAGGTAGGAAAGATGCCATTTCTGCTATCAGACAGTGATGTATCCATGGTATTGAGGGAGCTAAAGTTCAGGACACATATGGAACAGGGTTATAGGTTGAACAAAAGATAATAATCCTGCTCCCATGATTTCCAGTCTGAAGAGGAAACGAGTAAGAACTGGAGACTGGATGAAACTGAACTAGCAAAATAGAGAAGAAAAAGCTTTATTTTGGAGTGTTTAAGGATTGTCTGGAACAATGTTCTAATCCATGTTCTTCGTAGCAGATATTGAGTTGCCTGGTGTTATTTGGGCACATGAAAGGCTATGGGAAGTTTCAACACCAGTTTTAGACACAGTTTCGTCTTGGTGGGCTTCTCTGATTTTCCTCAACTAGAACTCATTCTTTCTGTCTTCATTTCCATTTTCTACTCCCTAACTCTCTTTGGCAACTCTACCATCATTATTCTTTCACAACTGGATGCTCGACTTCAGACACCAATGTACTTCTTCCTCTGCCATCTCTCCTTCCTGGACCTCTGTTACACCACCAGCATTGTGCCCCAGCTTCTGATCAACCTCCAGGGATATGACAGAACCATCAGCTACGGAGGGTGTGTGGCCCAGCTCTTCCTTTTCCTTGCCCTGGCCTCCACAGAGAGTGTGCTTCTGGTGGTGATGGCCTTTGACCGCTATGCGGCTGTGTGTCGTCCCCTGCACTACACCGCCATCATGCATCCCCTTCTCTGCCTCTCACTAGCTATTACTTCCTGGGTAGGAGGCTTCATGAACTCTCTTATTCAGACAGGCCTGATGATGGCTATGCCCCTCTGTGGACACCAGCTGAACCACTTCTTCTGTGAGATGCCTATTCTCTTGAAGTTGGCCTGTGAGGACACAGAAGGAACAGAAGCCAAAATGTTTGTGGCCCGAGTTGTAATCTTGATCTTTCCTGTAACACTAATCCTGGGCTCCTATGCAAACATTGCTCATGCAGTGCTGAAGACCAAGTCAATGGCAGGATGCAAAAAGGCTCTGGGGACTTGTGGGTCCCACCTTGTGGTAGTGTCTATGTTTTATGGTGCAGCCATCTACACATACTTACAACCCAAGGGCAGCTATTCTGAGAGCAAGGGGAAGTTTGTGGCCCTTTTTTATACTATCATCACTCCCATGCTCAACCCTCTCATTTATACCCTGAGGAACAAGGATGTGAAGGGGGCTCTGTGGAAGGTGTTAAGGAGAGGCACAGACTCAGGATAGAAGACCAAAGGACAACCAGTACAATTTGGTTTACCAGCTCTTGGGTTATAGACTCATCCTGTCCTTGCAAAGCAATTGGTTAGTACAAAATAAGCTTCAACAGACCCTGTGGGTTTGGTGCTTCCTTGTGTTGAAGTTGGAAGTGGGGGCATCTTTTGAAATGTTTTGTGGTTCAGTGTCCATAATCCATATACTAGAAGTAAGAACTAGTTTGTACCATGGTGCTCAGGAAATGGATATTGTCTCCTATTGTTCAAAGTGGAGACAGTTTCTAGGTTAGCCTGGGGACAGGGAAACATTGTTCTGGTGGCAGCACCTTCCAGATTTCTAGCATGGTGCCATGCAGACTACCCCATGACAAAGACTTGTAGCAATGTCTATGCTTCTAATCCCTTTTATCCTGCCTATGTCCCTTCACATCACAGGACCTCTTTTTAAAGTCTACTGAAGTGGATGCTCTTCTATGATATCTGGAGAATATAAGGAAATAATGATTAGTGCTATATCATGAAGCATGCAGAGGTCAGATATGAATGTTGCTTTTCTACTTAAGGTCTCATGTAAACAAGTATTGGGGAGGCATTCTGTAAGTTGGGGTTGGGGGCCATTGCTGTTTCCTCAGCTGCACAGTGCAACTCAGAAATGATGCTTGGGGCTGGGAAGATGATAACGTTCATGAAAAAGAAGAAACTGGAGAAGAGGAAATCAAACATGAGCTTAATTACACCACTGCTTTGTCTGACTGATCCTCCCCAAAATTCTACATTACTCTTAATTACCTATTTTTAGGAAAAAGGTCAAATAGTGTGCTTTACAGAATTAGCTAATCTAGAACTGTTCTTGTTTCTAGAACTCTTAATATAACTAAAGGCCTGTGCTTATAGAACATTCTGTGCCATTACATTTAATTATCTCAGTGTGGAATATACACAAATTCCTCCTTCTTATTAGCTATACTTACCAAGAGACCAAATACTAGATAATTATTTTCAGGTTGCCCAGATACTAAACAGAAATTCATTATTTGAATATGCCCTATTTTGCTACAAATCTTATCCAGATAGCTGCTACCTAAGATTCCATATTTTATATTTATTAGCTCAGGACACTAGCCAATATTATAACAAAGAAATGCATTTTTCTCTGTGTTTTGTTTATCAAGGCCTAAATAATTCAAGTGTATGTACAACTTAACAGAAAAAAATCATTTATTTGGACACAGACTAGAATTCAATAAAATTGTTTTGTGGTTATTATATTCTATTATTTATCTTGCAGAGAACATAGCAATTCAATTTTATTAGTGGAAACATATTTCATGTTCAAGAAATCTGAAGAAGCCACTAGTGTATCTGGGCACACAGCCATTCATGGCTTTGCACAAATCTTGTCTTGTGAGAAGGAAATTGTATCTCCATGGAAACCTAAACCCCTCAGGATCTTCTCATCCAGGACAGTAGCTAATTGGTCATCAGAGAGCATGGATCCCTAAACCACTCCAGAGTCAGTTAGAGATTCCCAAGTCTCTCTACTGTGATAGAGTAGTTAGAGGTGACTTTTTTTGCATGCAGTAGAATATCAACTTAGACTTTCCCTTTTCTTTTTCTGGTTTTATTTTGTATTTCGTTTGTTAGCTTTTAAAATAAAAATAACTGCATGTGTTTGAGGTTTATCAAATGTCATTATGGGTTCCATAGGGGAAGTAAGGTCACCAGTACTTGAAGCAAATTAACTTATCTGTTATCTTACATGAAGCTTTTAATCTCTTTTTGGATTAGAGAAGATCTACTTATTAACAATTACTTACTGAACACAAGTATTTCATACAATAAAATTTTATTAACCACTATTTTGTAATTGGAGATCTAGACTTGTCCAGCTTAAATAGCTACAATCATGTATTCCTTAATCCACATCTCCCCATTTCTTCTCAGTTCCTTACACATCACAGGCCTTATTTTGTTTTCTGCATATTTGATAATTGTGTGAACTTTTCCTTAGAGCCCTATTTCTATTTGCCCCCACAAAGAAAGCAATGATAAATCAAAGAATTCCATCTAAGTCTACCTTAGTGAACCAGTGGTTTTGTTGGAGTTAATTACCCAAGTATGTGTATTACCTCCAAGGGAGCTGCATCAATGGAGAGTCACTCAAGCATGGTTGTCAACTGATGAGAGCTGTACTCCTGGAGTCCCTTGTGCAATATGTAGGCATATATAATACTGAAAAGTCTCCTCTTCCTGAGAAATTGTTGTTTTACAATCTTGGAGAGGGACCTTGTGAGTCATGTAAGTTTCATGAGCCTCTGAGTGCTGAGAGTTTTGTAAGTTTCATAAGTTCGGTGAGCTTTCCATCTCCCTCCAACAAGGAATGTTACAATCCACAGGAAACAACTACACAGCATTAACTTGAAAAAAACTATGACTAAGCAAGTTAATGTAATTTTTTTCTATTTTATTTCATTTACTATAATGTCCTTTTATCTTATCATACAACAGGATACAGAAAGGTCTTTTTCTGAGACTCAGTATCAGTAATTATAAACACACATCACAATTTCTTTATCCACTAGACCATTGGTGGACATTAGGTTTGTATTGACTATGATAAACTAAAGTACAGAGAACATGATTGCAGACATTTTGCAATGTTAGTAATTTCACATGCTTTCATCAAATCCAGAAGTTATGTTTTGTTTTTCTTTGTGTGTGTTTACATGTTTTAAATTAAATTAATTCTTTCAAAATATATATGAATGTTTTGTCTGCATGTGTGTCTGTATACCATGTGTGTGCCTAGAGCCCATAGAGGGCAAAAGAGGGCATCACACACCCTAGAATTGGAGTTACAGATGCTTGTGGGTCACTATGTAGGTGCTGGGAATTAAACCCAGGTCCTCTGGAAGAATAGCAAGTGCTCTTAATCACTGAGCCATCTCTCCAGCTTCATTTTAAATTTCTTAAGGAATCACTCTATTATTATTATTATCCTTAAAGTCTGTACCACGCTACAGTTCCAGTTACAAGGTAGTTGTTTCCATTTTATCCATACCATCACTAATACCTCTTATCTTTTCATAAGCATCCTATATATTATAGCTAACACCAAAGAGTGGTTTCAATATGTGTATTTCCAGGTGATGATTAGCAGTGAACAGATTTCTTATATTTTCTGGAAAATGTTTAAAGTTTTCTATGGAGTAATGACTTGTGTCTATTTTAAAAGAGTTAGTCAGACATTTGGAACATTACCTTCCCATCAGCTGCCTGGCTTTCTAGTAAATGTCCCAGTCTGTAGGATGCTGTTTAGGTTTGTTGATTATTTCTCTTTCATTTCAGAAGTTTTTTCCCCTGATGTAATATCTTCTAAAAATACTCATTTACTTGTTTTTTAATCCCAAGCTTTCATATGCTAGCCCAAAACACACTGTCAAGGTCAATGTTCAGGAGATTTTCCTCTGTGTTCTCCAGGGATTTTATAGTTGTGGTCTTACCCTTAGGACTTCCATTTAGTTTAAATTGACTTTACATATACCATAATATATCAACACACACACACACACACACACACACACACACACACACACACACACACACACACACTTAGGGCATGTTTAAGAAGTATAATTTTTGAGGCTGGGGAGAAATTTAAACTCCAGTTCCAGAGAATCTGATGCTCTTTTCTGGTCTCCATTGGCACTGTACACATGTAGTACACAAACTTACATGCAGGCAAAAAAAATCCATATATACATATGTGTATGCATAAAATGAAAACTATTATCATATATGAGATAAAGCTCAGTAAATATCAAGAGAGATGGGGTGGAGAGATGGCAAGAATTAGAGGACTATGGAACCTGCCATGAGATAGTATCTTCTAGAGATGACAAGGATGCTGCACCCATTAAATCTCAACAACATGGTTGCTTGAATAAGGCCTGCATAATGATAACAATAATTGACATGCCAATGTAGATGAGGGAAATTTCACAATTTCTTGGGATAACTTTAACCAAGAAAGTAAAAGGTTTGCATAATAAAAACTGTAAGACACCGAAGAAAGAAAATGAGGAAGACATCAGTTTCCCATGCTCATGGATCAGTTGAATTAATATTGTATAAATGGCCTTTCTACTAAAAGCAATCTACAGATTCAGTGCAATCCTGATCATAATTCCAACATAATTCTTCCCAGAAATTGAAAAAAATCTTCAATTTCATATGGAGATACAAACTTCAGGATGGCTAAAACAATTCTGAATAATAAAATAATTGTTAGAGAAATCACCATCTTTGATTTCAAGTTGTATTACAGAGCTGTATTACAAAAACAGCATTGTATCAGCATAAAAACACACATTGATCAATGGAATTGACTTGATGACACAGACATAATTTCACACAGCTATGGGTACCTGACTTTTTTGTTTGTTTGGTTTGATATATATATATATATATATATATATATATATATATATATGTATATATATATATATCAATTTTAAATTAGAAACTAGCTTCTTTTACATGTCAATCCCAGTTCCCTCTCCCTCCCCTCCTCCCCTGCCCCCCATCCCAACCCCTATCTGCTCCCCAAGGAGGGTGAGGCCTTTCACGGGACACCTGACTTTTGACACAGAAGAAAAGGCAGCATCTTCAATAAATGGTCCTGGCCAAACTAGAGGCTGCATTCAGAAGAATGAAAATAGACCCGTATCTGAAGGTGAGGATGTAATTATATCACTAGACCCAAGATAAATAATAAATGAGTGTTTATTAGGGACAATTACACAGAAAAATACAAAGAACTGCCAGAGGCTTTCCCTGCTCTTCCTACCAGATCCACTGACCCAACAGAAATAGTGCACAAAGGAAAGCCACTCCTCAAACTCCTCTCTTTCCTATTCCATCTGCCTGAAGCCACACCCAAAGGGGTGTGGCCGGTTTCAAGTCCAAGACCAGATGCCTAAAGTTCCCCTTTTAGTCTAAAGAAGAAGGTCTTAAGTCTGATGCAAAGCTATATACAATGATAACAAATGTCAAGTATACTCCAGGAAAAGGAAAGGTAGGCATACACAAATGAAAACCTACTATCAACAAGAGCAACATTAAGCAATAGATATCTACTACACATCTAGTATACGTGTCCAGTATCAGGGTAAAGGCATGGCAGAGATTACTCTGATAGCAGTCCTAATCTGGAAAGTCTAAATCTTGTCTACCTAAGATAAGAGAGGATATTGTTATGACTGTCTAGTCTTCAACCTCATCAAAGACCTGAAAGGAAAATAACAATACTAGGGTAGGCTGGAAGTGCAAGTGTGAGACTTCCAAAGGTGCAAGCGAAGACAGAAACAGCAGGCTATGTGGACAGTCACCAAAGTTCTCACAGCAATGTTGGGGAGACCAACTTTGGCTAAGGCCTAAAGTATCAGATGGACCTTCTCAGAAGCAGGGAAATTGAAAAACTTTCTTTTCCTGACTTGGCAGGGTTTAGCAATCTTCTTTAAGTTTATCTCCTGCAATCTCAGTTAGGGCAGTATGCCCAAGGTCAGCAGTCAAGGTGAGGGCAGTTCTTTGCCCAAGAGGCTAGTAGCTGAGGCGAGAATGAACTCCAGATGGAATGTCATCAGTGCCCAACATACTCTCAGTGCTGTCAGGAGCAAATGTGTCTCATGTCAGGGGAGTACTACGATTAAAACATTTAGATGCCATATTCTGCAGGTCTTTGAAGTGTTTGAAGATCAAATATCTATGTCTGACTAGCCTCACTGGTATAAGAAGCATGGGTAACTATAATCTGTAATTCTCAGAAATATAGTTGCTCAATGACTGAAGCTTTCCAACATAATTAAGGAAGGACAATGACTTCAATATATATATGACAGAGATAGAACTGAAATGTCTTGACTAGAGGTAGAACTGTAAAGTGCAAAATGATAAAATATGCTAAGTTGTATCAATATACAAAATATATACATAAAGATAGTTTTATATTTGTGTGCAAAACATCATAAACAGAAAGAAGACCCTACTTAGTCAACATACAAGAATCTAACAATTTATCTACAGCTAATAGTTGCTAAAATTAATCTACCTATATCCCAACCTAACCATACCCTTCCCATCCATACCCCTAAACTTCTATAAGAGATACCCAAGTCTAACCATCACCTTCCACACCCAACTCTACAACTTAAAACCAACCCTAAGCAGGTAATAATTATCTTTTTTCATCAACAAGAGAAAAAAAAACCAAAATATCCTACGTCAACTTAGGGAAAGGGGGTGTTATTTTTCTTATAGTTACTTCCTGCTGAAATGGGGGCAATGGTGACTCTATGGGATCCTGTAGGGAAAAAAATAAGGCAACAGAAAATCTTGAGAGGACTAACTGTAACATTTATAGCTAGTGTCTGAGTGGCAGGAGATGCTTGACTGAAATTCTTATCAGAAGATCAGGCCAGAGTGTTATAAGAAGCACTATTTCAGCTAGCTAGTCTGGAATTGTATTAGTCCTAAACCAGTTTTAGAGTGGTGTTTTCTAGTTCAAAGACAACAAGTTGAATCGATGAAGGGGCCCCATCTTCTTTCCAGAGACTTCAATGATTGCTGTTAGGAAATGTTATTGTTCATTGTGGAAGACTTAAACATTAATATCAACATAGAAAGTTCAACTTCTATAGGTATGCATACTGGGAAAGGTAACAGTAAGGATGAGAATAAGTATGAGGGAAATTTGGATTTTAGAGATATAACAGAGTTTAGACAAATGATAGTCCCTAGATTTTGTTTTCTTCTGTCTTACACCAATTGGTACCATAATTCAGATTCTTCTTTGTTTGATGGTTCTTTCTGGATAGCTATCCTTTCTTCTTTAGGCATCTACACTTTCAATGTCTTTTGGCTTCTTGAAGCTGAGTGTTTTCTGTTTTTCTGTAATTACAAGAACAGAACACCCCCTACCTTTGTGAGATCTCCATACAACTCTTGGGATATACCTTGGTGGATGGCCTATCATTACTCTCTTCATCAAGAGGTTTCAGCTGCTCACATCAGATCTTGATCAACTTTGATGTATCCAAAGCTTTTCTTCTCCTATAGAAACAAAGGGGAAACCCCTACCCCAATGTAACACATATCCTGGTTTCCATACTGAGGTCAGTACATCCATGAAATACACTGGCTGATTTAGCTCAGGAGTTTTTTCTATTGTCCAATGCATTTCTGTTTTTCCTTTTTCATTAGCATTAAGAAAGTTTAGCTGGGCGGTGGTGGCGCATACCTTTAATCCCAGCACTTGGGAGGCAGAGGCAGGCGGATCTCTGTGAGTTGGAGACCAGCCTGATCTACAAGAGCTAGTTCCAGGACAACCTCCAAAGCCACAGAGAAACCCTGTCTCGAAAAACCAAAAGAAAAAAAAAAAGAAAAAAGAAAAGAAAGTTTAATGTTAGTAAATAATTATGTAATCTGTTTTGAGGGTGGGTATTGTTTCCCCCTGCCTGTTATAGAGCATTTCCTCTAAAGTTTGATTAGATCTCTTAACAACTGATTGTCCTGTAGGATTGTGTGGTATACTGGTAACATACTTTATGTTATAATATTCAAAAAACTGTTCAATTTACTGGAGACATATACTGGAGCATTGCCAGTTCTTATTTGTGTAGGTATATCCATAATAGTCATTGACTCTAATTGGTGTGTAATAACATAACCAGCCCTTTCAGAGCTCAGAGTAGTTGTCCATTGAAATCCTGAAAATGTGTCTATTGTAGGGTACACATATTTTAATTTTCCAAATTCTGCAAAGTGGAACACATTCATTTGCTAAATTTCATTTCTATGTATATTTTTAGAGTTACTACCTGCTAGTAAAGGAGTTTGGTTATAGAAGGAACAAGTAGGACTTTTTTTTTTTACTTAACTTGTTGCCAAGTGATGGAAAAATCCTTCTTTAAACCTTTGCTATTCACATGGTGTTTTTTAAATGAAATTCTGAGGCCTCCAGCACACTTCCTATTAATAAACAATCAATTTCATCATTGCCTTGTGCTACAGGACCTGGCAGACCCATATGGGATCTGATGTGTGTTATAGATATATGATGAGTCCTATTCCTGATTATTTTTTGTAATTGTATAAACAATGACGTTAATTCTGTACAGGAATAAATTCAGCAGTTTCAGTGTGTAAGACAACTCTGCATATTGAGAGTTGGTAACTATAAATTAGGGGTTCTGTGAAATCCATAAATATCATGAGAATAGCATACAATTCTGCCTTTTGTACAGAGTTATAAGGGCTTTGAACCACTTTACTTATTTCTCCTGATTTATATCCTGCCTTACCTGATTTGTTTGATCAGCGTAGAATGTAGGAACTCCAGACACTGGTGTTTTCCTTACAATGCATGGGAGGATACAAAGGTTTTCTTTATGAATTTTATTCTCTCACTTTTGGGATAATTGTTGCTAATCATTCCCAAAAAGTTACTGCAAGCTCTTTGCCAATGTTCATTATCTTTCACTAAAGAGAAAATGTCCTCATTAATTAAAGGTACTATGATTTCTGTTGGGTCCATTCCTGTCAGTTGACAAAGTTTTAATTTTCCTTTTAAAATCAAATCAGAAATCTTTTCTGTATATGTTTTAAATTTTTATTCCGTTTATGTGGTAGAAATATCCATTCTAATATGTTATCCTCCCTCTGCGTCAAAATCCCTGAAGGGTATTCCCTAGATGGCAATATAACCAGAATACAATCTAGCTTTGGAGCCACATGGTCCACATGTGCCTCTAGTATTCTTTTTTTCTACCCATTCTAATTCCTTTTCATCTTCAGATGATAATGTTCTTGGACTATTTAAGCCCTTGTCCACTTTTAGAGGCTTTTTCAATATTTTAGATCATTGCCTTCTATTCCAATAATAGTCTGTAGCTGGGAAATCTCTCCTAGCAATTTTTGAAGATGAGTAAGAGTCTGATATCGATCCCTCCTGATCTGTACTTTTTGTGGTCTAATTTTCTGTAGACCTATTTTATATCCCAAATAATTGATAGAATCTCCTCTTTGTTATCAACCATATTTATCATGCTCTCAGTAGACCTCAAGACATCACAGAGTCTATGCCTCTTGTCCAACTGCAGTTTTATATCCATAAACCAATCATTTCCCCATTGTTAAAAGACCCACATTGAAGCTTAATAGCCACAATTCTGCTTTCTGTTCCCATAAGTTCATCATTTCTAGGTTACACATAAAATTGAAATTGTGTGACATTGGTCTTCTAGTGTGTCACTTATTTTTTTTTTTGGCAAGCATATAACTTTACTACTTACTAAAGATGAAATCAAATTTGCATGCACAGGTGAGCACTCTCGGAAACACTTTGGATTCATCACATATTTGATTTTCAATTAGCTATATTTTAAAAGTTGTGAGATAGTATACTTTAAGTGTTCTCAAAACAAAAATGATGAATATGTGTGATATAACATGTTAATTGGTTTAATTTTGCCATGCCATTGTGAACATACTGTATTGTGTATCATAATTGTGCATGATTTTATTTATGAGCTAAATAAATGGAGGAAAAAAAGAAAAAAAGCAAAACAAAACAAAAACCACCATATAGTTGCCTATTAAATGTGTATACACAGGCAACTACTGTAAGGAATTGCAATTACACTTGCAAATTGTAAGACTAACATCCAAAATAGCAGCAATCCCCCAGACTTGCCTATATGCACAGTTTGAAGTGTATAATATTAAAAGTTTTAAATACCTTGAAAAAAAAAGAATCTCCTCTTTGTATTTTTTTCAGGGGCAATTTGTAATCTCCAGCAAGGTAAAACTTCCTTTACTTCCTCAAACATTTTTTCTAACATCTTTGCCTTAGAATCAGCTAACAATATATCATCCATATAGTGGTAAATTTTAGATTGTAGAAACTGTTTACGAATTATTTCCAATGGTTTTTGAATGAAATATTGGCACAGGATAGGACTCTTTAACATTCCCTGTGGCAAGACCTTCCATTGATATCTCTTGACCGGCTGAGAATTATTGTAATTAGGCCCCGTGAAGGCAAATTTTTTCTTATCCGTTTCTTGTAAAGGTATAGTGAAGAAAAAATCTTTTAAATCAATAACTATAATAGGCCATTCTTTAGGTATCAGAGAAGCTAAGGGCATTCTAGGTTGTAGAGAGCCCATCAGCTGAATTACTTTATTGATGGTTCTCAAGTCTGCAAGCATTCTCCATTTTCCAGATTTCTTTTTAATAACAAATACAGGAGAATTCCAAGGGATGGTAGATTCTTTGGTATGTCCAGCATTTAGCTGTTCTTAAACCAGCTTTTCTAGAGCCTCTAGCCTCTCAGAGGTCATAGACCATTGCCCCACTCAGACAGGTTCATCAGTTAGCCACTTTAAGGGTTGGGCTTTTGGTTCTTCTGTTAGTTTGGCACTTGTATTCTGTTTTTGTACAGCCTGGATAGTTGGTGTCTGTTTTCTATAATGCCTTATAATATTTTTTCCCACAACCATAGTTTGTTTATGGTTCATATCTGATACTGTAGGAATGTTAATCTGAGTATTCCATTGTTGCAATAGATCATGACCCCATAGATTTATTGCTATATCAGCCACATATGACCTCAGCCTTCCTCTTTGTCCTTCTGGTCCTATACATTCAACTCATCTGGTGCTCTGTTTTACCTGAGATGGGGTTCCAATCCCTAAGAATTGAATATTTACCTCCTGCAGAGGCCATCTTGGAGGCCAAAATTCTTGAGTTATAATAGTAACATGCACCCCTATGTCCACCAAGCCTATTAGCATAATGATATTTATTTGTACTCTTAATTTCTGTCATTTATCATTTATAGAAGTCTGCCAAAATATGTTTTTGGTTTCCTCCATGCATGTTCGATTTATCCTCAAAAGCTAATCTACCACCCAGAATGGTATGATTTTTTACAACAGGCATTGGATTATTTAATTGTTCTGGGGAGGATTGTTCTCCAATTTAGAATGACTGGACCACTTTGACATGGGGGCCTTCGAGAGTCCCCCCCCAAAGAGTTTCCCCAACAGTAAAGGGTTTCCTTGCTTGTCCCTGGTCGATCTACATTCATTGGTCCAGTGTCAGCCTTTGCCATATCTTCTACATAATCCAGAAGGTTGGGGCCTTCTGTTTGAGTTATTCTTATAAGGCATTATTCCTAAGAATGCTTTGTCTACAATTTCTTCTCAGATGTCCTATTCTACCACAATGAAAGCATTTGGTATTTTGATGTCTTGTCAGACCTTTGGAGATAGCTTCTCCTAGACAAGCCTCAGTGTCATAGTCATTAGACTCAGTATTGGCTGTGTGAAGGATCCATTCATCCAATGGTGCTGATCTGATTTTTAAGGGCCAAAGCACCTTTTTGCATTGTGAATTAGAATTCTCATAAGCTAGAGATTCTATGAGTATTTGCCTAGCTTCTGGATCTGCTACCCCTATTTGAACCATTCTAGTCAATCTTTGCAAAAATGTACTATAACATTCCTTCAGGTCTTGTAACACTCTAGTATAGGACTCAATTCTTTCCCCAGGTTCTTGAATCTTATCCCAAGCATTTAGAGCTGCTCCATGGCATAGGGAAAAGATGTGTTCATCATATGCAGCTTGAGTCTCTGCATCGACATAAAGACCCTCACCAAGAATTTTATCTTGGAGAGCCTTATAACCTCTCTTTTGGCCCTGAAGTTCAAGTGCTTTGGCCTCTTCCTTCTATAAACCCCACCAGTCATTCAATTTGAGATGCAGGTTCAAGGACAGCTGAGATTAATTGGCCTTAGGGGTCACCCTATTTCTTGTTGCCCATGACTCTACTAATTGCCTCACATGTGGTGATTGCATGCCATAAGAGGCTACTGCTTCTTTTATACCTTTCAAATCTTTCATACATATTGGCTCCCAATGACATTCAACAAATCCTTTTGGGTGTTTTTTATTTGCTGGCTTTTCAGTGACCATAACAAGGTAAACCATAGGGGATGACATAATGACCTTTGTTAGGTCATCCCTGACTCTGAAAGATACTGGTAACGTTAAATCATTTTCATTCTCTATGATTCGTACCTCTGCTTCTAGTGTATCATCTGAAGGTGTTCTATGGCCTGTAATCTACTCACCATTGTTTTGCTGAGTGTCTGAATCTCCTGGACAGTATAAATTTCTAGGGACTTCATCAGTCAGTCAGTTAGTTTCTTATTCTTTTCATTTATATATGATTCTAAAGATTTAATATTCTCATCCTTAGAGATTATCTGAATGGTATGTAAATTGCCTTCCAAAAACAATTTTCTATCTGATAGCTTGTCATTAGTCTCAGACATGGAACAAATTTTTTCTGTTAGCTGGTCAGTTTTATGTTCCATATTTTGCATTCTGTTTGTTAAATTACCATTGCCATTTTCAATATTCTGAATCCTTTTTTCTAAGCTCTCATTATTAGTCTGTAAAGTATTTTCAATAGTATGAATCCTTTTTAGTAAGGTCTCTTTACCAGTTTGCAAAGTTTGTATGATTTCTGTAAGTTCCTCATTCTTAGCTCTACTGTCCAACCATTTCTTTAAGGATATTATATGGATTATGAAGTTAATTTCTACCATGGATTATATATATATATATATATATATATATATATATATATATATATATATATATTCCAGGTAGGTCTTAAGCCTCTTCTAAAATCTTATCCATATAAGAAACCAAAAGGTTTTTCATTTCCTGTATTGTAATATTATCTGCCATTGCTATGGGTAGTCAATTTACTTTAAGTAGATTCCTGAAACATGGAGATCTGGGTGATTGTTGGCTCGTAGAGTACCTTGCAGCTAGGCGAGCAAATCAGGTGGAAGAAAAATCACTGTGACTCAATGTCTTGGGCTGCTTTCCACAGGCCTGCAAATCCAAGGCACTCAAATGGCACAGTGAAGTACTGGCTTATCCCCAGACAGGCCACAGAAACTGTGCAGTCAACTCAGCAGCCAGAGCAAAATCCAAAAGCTGAGGGCTGTACAGCCCTTGTGGCTACAAGGCAGTCACAGGGATCTATCCAAGCAAATGTTGGGTGCCAATTGAAGGCATGGATGTAATTATGTCACTCGACCCAAGATAAATGATAAATGGGTGTTTATTGGGACAATTACACAGAAAAATACAAAGAACCACAGGAGCATTTCCCTGCTCTTCCTACCGGACCCACTGACCCAACAGAAAGAGCTCGCAAAGATGCCACGGACCGCCTCTCGTGGAGACCACCGACCGAGGGAGAACAAGGGAGAAGGCTCAAGGAGAAATCAGGAATCGGCGAGGAAATGACAGACAGACACACTCAATGTAGTTGAATATGCTGCTGCAACTTTATTTCATCTCAAGCAGTGCTTATATACTATTACAATCAGGGAACTTGGCAAGGGGGCTACATCACCAGATCATAAAACAGAAAGAAAAAGAACAGCATAATTGTTTATAGATGATCTATTCTAAGCATCAGATTGTGGTCATTGCCCAAGGACATGATCTAAGAGTTCTCCAAAATCTGTCTCATACCATCAACCACGTCTCTACCCATTTCCTAATTCTCAGGACCTAGATATCTTTAGGTCCCAGGGTCTAAGTCTCCTGTAAAACAAACCTCATAAAATTCTACATCATGAAATCTATCAAATTCTTTCCATAAAGTCACCCAGTATTTTAATGCTGGCTTCATGTTTTCTAATACTTCTTTTCTCTCTTCTTTATTCAATATACACCAGGGCTTTCTAGATCTAGCTAATTTTTCCAGGAAAGGCAAGTCTTTCCAAAGCTGTCTTTTTCCCTCATGATTCACCCATCTATTCCCTAAACTGGCCACTTCAGCAAAGGCTTTGATAAATGGTGGGGCAGAGTTCAGCATGTCCTCAGATGTTCCTTTAACATCAGCGCAGTTTGCTGGCAAGATACAAGAAATACACAGAACAAAAAGACAAGGAAGAAGAGGCTGCAGTGGCACCAAGGACAGTGGCTTCGAGTTGGCTCATCAGGCATCATGATCGAAGCTGATTGCCAGGGAACCACCTGGGGCTCATCTCCAGGGAGCGCAGACCCCAACCCATCGGCCTTAGCTCACCTTAGTGGCATCTTCTGCTACACCGGCGTGACTGCCGTGGGCGTAGCACAAAGACATGCCTCAAGCTCCTCTCTTTCAGCTTCCATCTGACTGAAGCCACAACTAAAGGGATGTGGCCAGCATTTCAGGTCCACAGACCAGATGCCTACACATATCTATCACCCTACACAAACCCAACTCCAAATGGACCAAAGATCTCCATATAAGACCAGACACCTTGAATATGATAGGCAAGAAAGTGAGAAATAGGCTTAACATTGACACAGGAAAGAATTATCTGAACAGGACACTAATAGCACAGGCATTAAGATCAACAATTAATAATGGCACCTCATGAAGCTGAAAAACTTTGTATAGCAAAGAACACTGTAATTCAGGCAAAGTGGCAGCCTACATGGTAGAAAAAGATCTCTATGAATTATACACCTGATAGAGAGCTAGTATCTAGAATATATAAAGAATCAAACAAAAAACCCTGAACATCAAGAAAAATAGCTCAGTTAAAAATGGGGTATAGAACTAAACAGAGATCTCTCAAAAGACAAAACACAAAGGCCTGAGAAATACTTAGAGAAATGTTCTACATCCTTAGCCACTGGGGAGATACAAATTGAAGCTACTTTGAGATTTCACCTTACTCCATAAGCTTTAGAAAGTCTCTGAAATTGACCAGATGCACAAGGTTAACATAATGTACGGAATGCCTTCAGTAACATCATAGAATATCAGGAAAATGACCAGGAGATCTACTGTATTAATTAGTTTATATGCTGCAGGGATACTTCCCTTTTAAAGTACAACTTTTCCATAGTGAATCTGGAGGGATACAGTTTCTGTGTTTGTTTATTGATGCTGTGTCTTCGGGTGTTACTCCCTGGCATTTCCTCTGTTTAGGTTCCTTTGGATCTTCTCCATTGAATATCACACCATCTGTGAATAATTGGAAGAATTTTCTTTATTTCAACCCCATAAAACTTATACTTTCATATTAAAATGTATGATTTATCATGTGATTTTGAAGAAAAGCAAAAAGAGTGGATGTGATGGCGAGTACTAGTTGTCAACTTTACAGGATGTAGAATCACTTGGATAAAAGTCTCTGAAAGCCTTTGAGGGATTCTCAGATTAAGCTAGCCTCTGAAATTATCTGGAGTAGCAAATACCTTATCCTCTCTTCACAAGATGGAAACTTGGCTGGGTGGGTCTGGCCAGAAGTTGCCCCTCCATGTATTCCAGTGCTAGGCAGGACTGAGTCTCTTCTTAATACTCCTTCATTGCTGGTTAGAGTGCAAACTGGTACAGTCACTTTGGAAAGCAGTATGTCTGTGTCTCAGAAAGTTGGGAATCAATCTACCTTAAGACTCAGCAATAACATTTTTGGGCATATATTCAAAGGATGCATACTCACGCCACAAGGACATTTGCACAATTACGTTTATAGCAGCATTATTTGTAATAGCCAGAACCTGGAAACAACCTAGATGCCCCGCAACTGAAGAACTCCTCATGGTACCCCTTACCTGTGAGGAGAAGTGGACTGGGAGTGGGCTAGGGGGAAGATGAATGAGGGTGGGAAGAGGCAAGGGGGGTGGAAGGAGAAGTGGGAAGGAGAACTGTGGTTGAAATGTAAAATGAAATAAAAAATGAAAAAAAGTGGTACATTTATACAATGGAGTACTATTCAGCAAAAATGAAAAAAAAACCCAGTAATTTTGTTTTTCTGATTTTCCTGTTATTACATATAGGTATTGCAAGAGAATTGCTTGCATTGGGAACAAGTTGTTGTAAGTTAAAATGAAATGCTGGACATGATGGTGCAGTCCTGTACATTTTTAGACCATTCCTGGGACTCAAGCAGAAGCAAGGCCTTTGCCCTGGTCACATCCCTCAAGAGCATTTACTATTTTTTAAGGCCTGTCTTAAATACTGTAGCTTTCTCTAATGGTTGCGAGTCGGTAGGAGGATGCCCCAACCTACCAGGATCCACTCGGCTTCTCAATACTGAAGATTATTTTTTATTACAATAAAATTCATGTTTAAAACATTTAAAATATGTTTTTAGATTTATTTTATTATTTTGTTGCATGAGTGTTTTCTCTGCATGTATGTGCAACATATGCGTTCCTGGTTCCTGAGGAGGTTGTGAGTCTCCATATGGGGGATGGGAATAAAACCTGGATCCTTTGCAAGAACAAATGCTCCTAACCACTGAGCCAATTCCACAGCCCTAAAGCATTTTTAATTGCATTAATTACATTCACCTTGTGCAACCATTTCTATCATCAATTTCAGGAACCTTCTGTTTTTATTTATTTAAAAACATTTATTTTAAATCTTATTGCTAAAAAAATATTGCAAATAAAATACCAGCCTACACAAAAATTAAGTGGACCTAAAGACTGTACAACTCAATGAATTTCCATACAGTTGGAATAGGAATTCAGAATGGAAGTTATGGAGCTCCACATTCAATTTATATACTTTCACTATCAATATATTTTTATGCACATATCCACCACCCAAATTAAAAATCCATGGCTGTTAGAACTAGAAAAATAATCAATTAGCATTATATCCTTCTTTCACAACTAGTGTTCGTTATCTTTTTCATTATCTTTTCTTTAACTTAAACTGAAACTCAGTTTCCACGACAACACTAATTCTCCTATTCTCCCCATCCAACCACTGATAATCACCATTTTACTTCCTGTCCATGTCAGCTTCTCCACGCTAGATACTTCATATAGATGGAGTTTTATAACATGTGTCCTTCTGCGTCTGGTTTATTTCACTTAGCATCCTATAGTCAAAGTTTGTCCATGCTATGGTATGTACCAGGATTCATTATTTTTATGACTGGAGAGTAAAATAGTCTATTATATATACAAAATTCAATTTTCCATTCATATGTTGAAGTACATCTATGCTTGGCTGCCAGCAACACTGGTGTATAAATGCCTGCTCCAATCTATACCTAGCTTTCTTAGTTTAAAGAGCCAGAAGTGGAGCCAATGTAGTATCATATCTCCATCTTGTAATAAAATACCATGACTGAAGCAATTTGGGAGGAAAGCATCATTTGGCTTACACTTCCACATCACAGTCCATGACTTACGGAAGTCAAGGCAAGAATTAGAGGAAGGAACTGAAGGAGAGACCACAAAGAAATGCTGCCTACTGCTTTTAATAGCTATCTTTCTTACACAGCCAAGGACCACCTATCAAGGGATGATGCCCCCCACAATGGACTGGAGTCTCCCATATCAATTTGCAATCAATAATCTGCCCCGCAGATACACCCACAGACCACTCTGATGGAGGCAACTCAACAATTGAGAGTCTCTGTACCCTGTGACTCTAGTTTGTCTCAAGTTGACGAAACAAACCAGTGTACAAAGTAATTCAGATTTTGTTTTGTTTGGTTTCGGCAAGTGTCACATGGTTTTCCATACTAGTCCTGTTGTTTTTACATATTTACCAAAAAATGCACAAGGGCTGCAATTTCTCTACATCCTCTCCTTGGTTTCACCATCTGTGACTCTTGGGTTTTTTTTAATTAATTTGTTTTTAGTTAACCATCCAAGTGAGGTGACATTTCACTTCATCTCCTAATGTTTAGTGATGCTCAGCATCTTTCCATGTGCTCACAGTGCAGCTGTTTATCTTCTTTGAAGAAATGTCCAGTCAAGCTGTTTGATCATCTTTTAATTGAACTGTTTGTTTTTTGTTTGTTTTGTTCTCCTTCTGGGGAGAGGTGAACACATTCCCTCCCCATCACCACAAACTAGGAAGCTGAGTTTCCTGAGTTTGGTGAAGTTGCAGAGGTCAGTACATTTGAGTGCAATATGGATAAGCCTTGACCTGGGAAAAACATCTTGGCAATCCTGATACATCCTGGGTTTTGTTTATTTGTTTGTGAAGTGCCTGCCGCATAAGCACGAGGACCTGAGTTCAGATCTCTGGAAGCCACAAAACCAGGGACTGTGTATGCATCTGTAACCCTCATACTGTGAGAGCAGAGGCAGACAAATCTCTGGAGCTGGCCAGCCTATCCAATTGGTGAGCTCCAAGATGAGTGAGTGGCCCTTGATTCATGAACTCAGAGGCAGTAAAAACCAATTTATTAAGGGGTACAATGGAAAGACAAAACTCACAAATACAGAACAAAGCAGAAGTCACTGATCCTGCATCACCTCTGCCCTGCTTGGAATCTGACCACTCCAGGAGCCAGAGCAAGATACAGAGCACTCTTCCTCTTTCAGGCTTTTCAGTCCTCACATAGCACCCCAGGCCACACCCTAAGGTTGGTACCCCAAAGCTATTTCTTGAAAGAATTTCCACAACAGACCCTGTCTTAAATATAAAATGGAGAATGACAGAAGAAGACAACTGACATTGACTACCCTGACACATAGGCACTCACACCCACACAGGCACACACAGGCACACACACACACACACACACACACATACAAATGCACACACATGCACAAATGCATGCTCCTGAAGTCCTGTCTGTAGGGAGACTTAATTACTGCTTCAGTAGAATTGCTTTTTTGGGGACCAATTTAAGTTACTTATATCTTCATGGCTTAATTTGGTAGATTGTATATAGTAAGAATGTATTCATTTCTTTGGATTTTCAAGCTTTGGGAAATATAACTTTTGAAAGTATTTCTTCTGGACTTCACTGGAGTCTGATGTCAATTCCCCTTCCCTCTCTAATTTTGTTAATTTTGGTTTCTTCTCTATTTCTTTTGGTTACTTTGGTTTGGGAGTTGTCAATCTTGTTTATCTTTTAAAAAACAATTTTGTTGTTATTTTTTTGAGATAGTCTCACTATATTACTCTGGCTGTCCTGGAACTCATGTAGACCAGGTTGGTCTTGAACTCACAGAGGTATCCCTTCTTCTGCCTCCTGAGTGCTAGGATTAAAGGCATGCACCACTATGCCCAACAATAGAAACATTTTTCAGTTGATTCTATGTGTCATTCTTTTAGTCTCTGGTCCATTAATTTCATTCCCAATTTTCATTATTTCTGCTGTCTACTGAGTGTGGCTTGGCTTCTTCTTTTTCTAGAACAATCATCATTGGGTTTTTTTCCCTGAGATAGCTCTGATTTTCCAATGTAAACATTTATTGCTATAAATTTTCCTCTATGATGCAACACATTCTTAGCTGTACCCTGCAGGTTCTAGTAAGTTGTGTTATTATTTTCATTTGATTCTAGAGATTTAAAATTTTTCTTCCTGACTTCTTCAGTGAATCACTGTTCCAACAACTGTGTTGTTCAATCTATAATTATTTGCATATTTCTATTGTTTTCTAGTTTTATTCTACTATTATCTGATAAAATATAAGGAACTATTTTATTTCTCCTCTTAAAACTTAAAAAAAAAATCTTTGTGTATTTCACATCATGCATCCTGATCTCATTCACCTTTCTATTCCTTTGTATAGGTTCTCTGCAACCCCCTGCCCCACCACTGCCAAATAAAATAAAATAAAATTCAAAGGAAAAAAAATCTCATCGTGGAAGCTGTAATGTACACAGTAATTCACACAGTACACCCTTTAGTCCATGCATCTTTACTTCCAAGTGTTCATTGCAATGAGTCATTGGTCTGGTTATCTGGCTTCTGCTATGCTATCAATACTGGGTTCTCACCAGGACTATTTTTGTATAACCTGTTGTTGCCCTGTGTCATGGAGATCTTGAAGCTTTGGATCTGCACTGGTTCCTTTACGTGCTCCAGCAGATCATAGATGAGGTGGATGTTGGGATGGACCAACTCATAGCCCTGATTCTGGACCTGGGTGGTAGCTGGGTTGGTTAGCCCACAAGTTTTCCCTTATCCTCATCACCAAGATGAGCTCTCTTCAATGCAGCAATTAGCAAGGCACAGGACCAGTTCTCCTGCTCTCACACCCTTGGAGCCAGCTCACCCGCATCCACTCCACAATGGCCAGCTTTACTGTGTTGCCTAGGCAAATGCAAGGCCCACTCTCCCTAATGCTGCAGCTGGTGAGGGGTGGACCAACTCTCCAGGTCTTATACCCTTAAGACCAGCTTTCCCCATTCTGCAGGTATCGAGTGGTGGCGGAATCAGGGAGGGAACAAATATCTTTTCCTTGCCCATGCTACCACATGGTGGATGAGGTGATGTGGGGCCAGTTCTCTCACTCATGCCCTGGGAACCAGCTCACTTGCACCCACCCCACCAGGGTCAGCTCTACTGTGCTGCCCAGGCAAGGTGCAAGGCCCATCTCCCAAGTACTGCGGCTGGAGAAGGGCAGAGCCAGCTCTCCTGCTCTCTATTTTAAATGTTTTGTTTTGTTTTGATTTTCAAGACATGGTTTCTCTGTGTAGCTCCTAACTGTTGTGGAACTCACTTTGTAGACCAGGCTGGCCTGGAACTCACAGAGATCTGCTTGCTTCTGCTTCCCAAGTGCTGGGATTAAAGGTGTGTGGTACCACTGCCCAGCCATCATTATAATTCTTTTGTATTTGTTCAGGCTTGTTTTGTAGCCTACAATGGCATTTTTCTTTCCCTCTTTCTTTCTTTCCTTCCTTCTTTTCTTAAGTATATGGATATTTTGCTTGTATGTCTGTGTACCACCTATGTGCAATATCCATGGAGACCAAGAGATACCCTGGGGGACTGGAGTTACAGGTTATAAGCTGCCATATGAGGGCTGAGAATTGAATTTGGGTCCTTTGGAAGAGTAGCCAGTGCTTTTAACTACTGAACCATCTTTCCAGCCTCTATTGGAATCTATTTTAAAGATGATTCTTTGGCCACTGAGAAATGTAGGATAGAGGGTTCTATAGATATAGGAAATCCAAATTTTCCAAGTCACAGTTTAACTTTGAAGTTTCTTTGTTGATTTTTAGTTTATTTTTTCATATTTATTTATTTATTTATTTATTTATTTATTTATTTATTTATTTATTGGGGGGGTTTGAAACAGGGTTTCTCTGTGACTTTGGAGGCTGTCCTGGAACTAGCTCTTGTAGACCAGGCTGGTCTGGAACTCACAGAGATCCGCCTGCCTCTGCCTCTGGAGTGCTGGGATTAAAGGCATGCGCCACCAACGCCCGGCCATTTTTATTTATATTTTTTACAAAGGAAAGCATTTAATTGGGGCTGGCTTACAGTTTCAGAGGTTTAGTCCATTATCGTCATGGTGGGGCACTGTAGCATGTAGTCAGACATGGTACTGGATGTGTTGAGAGTTCTATATCTTGATCTCCAGGCAAAAGGGAGTGAACTGTGTCTACCGTGACAGAAGCTGGATAAACGATCAGGAACTAAAGATGTGAGTAAAACTAATAGAATTCAAGAGATGGAAGAGAGAATCTCAGCTATTGAAGACTCGCTAGTGGATATACATTCATCAACCAAAGAAAAACCTCAAGTCCAACAAATCACTAACACAAAATATCCAGGAAATATGGGACACCGTAAAAAGACCAAACCTAAGAATAATAGGTATAGAAGAAGGTGAAGAAACACTGCTCAAAGGTACAGAAAACATATTCAACAAAACCATAGAAGAAAACTTCCCCAACCTACAGAAGGATATGCTATGAAAGTACAAGAAGCTTACAGGACACCAAACAGACTGGACCACAAAAAGAAGTCCCCCCGACACATAATAATCAAAACACCAAATCTACAGAATAAAGAGAAAATATTAAGAGCAGCAAAGGAAAAAGGCCAAGTAACATATAAAGGCAAACCAATCAGAATCACACCCGACTTCTCAATGGAAACTCTGAAAGCCAGAAGGTCTTGGATAGATACCCTACAAGCACTAAGGGAGCATGGATGTCAACCCAGACTACTGTACCCAGCAAAACTTTCAATCACTATAGATGGAGAAAACAAGATATTCCATGACAAAAACAGATTTAAACAATACATATCCACAAATCCAGCACTACAGAAGGTTCTGGAAGGAAAACTCCAACCCAACGAACATAACTACACTTACAAAAACACAGGCAATAGATAATCTAATTTTACCAAACACAAAAAGAAACAGGAGGGCAAAATCCACACACAATGACACCACCAACAATACATCCAAAACAAACAAGAACCAACAAACAATGGACATTAACATCACTAAATGTCAATGGTCTTAACTTACCCATAAAAAGATTTGGCTAAGAGAATGGATACAAAGACAGAATCCATCCTTCTGCTGTTTACAAGAACCACACCTCAACTTCAAAGACAGGCGATACCTCAGAGTAAAAGGATGGGAAAAAATTTTCCAATCAAATGGGCTCAAGAAACAAGCTGGTGTAGCAAATCCTAATATCTAACAAATTAGACTTTAAACTAAAATCAATCAAAAGAGATGAAGAAGGGCATTTCATACTCATCATAGGAAAAGTCCATCAAGATGAAGTCTCAATCCTGAACATCTATACTCCAAATATGAACGCACCCACATTTGTAAAAGAAACATTACTAAAGCTCAAACACTCATAAAACCACACACTCTTATAGTAGGAGACTTCAACACCCCCCTTACATCACTAGACAGGACTGCCAGACAGAAATTTAACAAAGAAACAAAGGATCTGACAGAAGTTATGACCCAACTGAGTTTAACAGATATCTATAGAACATTCCATCCAAACACAAAAGAATATACCTTCTTCTCAGCGCCACATGGAACCTTCTCAAAAATTGACCACATAGTAGGCAACAAAGCAAACCTCCATAGTTACAAAAGAATTGAAATAACTCCCTGTATCTTATCAGATCACCAAGTATTAAAGCTAGAATTCAACAGCAATACGAATTGCAGAAAACCTACATATGTGTGGAAAATGAATAACACCCAATTGCACCATTCCTGGGTTAAGGAAGAAATAAAAAAGAAATTAAAGACTTCCTAGAATTTAATGAGAATGCAGACACAACATACCCAAACTTATGGACACTGTGAAAGCAGTGCTAAGAGGAAAGTTCATAGCACTAAGTGCCCACATGAAGAAACTGGAGAAAAGTCACATTAGAGAATTGACAGAACAACTGAAAGGTTTAGAGCAAAAAGAAGCAAACTCACCAAGGAGGAGTAGACACCAGGAAATAATCAACCTGAGGGCCGAAATCAATAAAGCAGAAACTAGGAAAACAGTACAAAGAATCAATGAACCAAAGAGTTGGTTCTTTGAGAAGATCAACAAGATAGACAAACCTCTAGCCAAACTAACCAAAAGGCAGAGAGAGAGCACACTAATTAACAAAATCAGAAACGAAAAGGGGGATATAACAACGGACACTGAGGAAATCCAGAGAATCTTCAGGTCATACTTTGAAAACCTGTACTCCACAAAATTCGAAAATCTAAAGGAAATGGACAGTTTTCTGGATAAATATCACTTACCAAAATTAAACCAAGATCAGAGAAGCAGTTTAAATTGACGTATAACCCCTAATGAAATAGAAGAGGTCATCAAAAGCCTCCCAACCAAAAAAAGCCCAGGGCCAGATGGCTTCACTGCAGAATTCTACCAGAAATTCAAACAAGAGCTAATTCCAGTACTCCTCAAACTGTTCCGCACAATAGAAGCAGATGGGATATTGCCAAACTCTTTCTACAAGGCTACAATCACTTTGATACCCAAGGCACACATAGACACAACTAAGAAAGAGAACTACAGACCAATATCCCTCATGAACATCGATGCTAAAATAATCAATAAAATAATGGCGAATCAAATCCAAGAACATATCAGAAAAATCATCTACCATGATCAAGTAGGCTTCATCCAAGGGATGCAAGGATGGCTCAACATACAAAAATACATCAATGTAATCCACCATAAAAACAAACTGAAAAAGAAAAACCACATGATCATCTCACTAGACGCTGAAAAAGCCTTTGACAAAATCCAACATCCCTTCATGATAAAGATCTTGGAGAGAACAGGAATAACAGGAACATATCTAAACATGATAAACTCAATATACACCAAACCAATAGCCAACAACAAACTAAATGGAGAGAAACTCAAAGCGTTTCCTCTAAAATCAGGAACAAGACAAGGCTGTCCACTCTCTCCATATCTCTTCAATATGGTACTTGAAGTTCTAGCTGGGGCAATAAGACAAGAAAAGGAGATCAAGGGGATACAAATTGGAAAGGAAGAAGTCAAACTTTCACTATTTGCAAATAATATGATAATCTACCTAAGTGACCCAAAAAACTCTACCAGGGAACTCCTACAGCTGAAAAACACCTTCAGTGAAGTAGCAGGATACAAAATTAACTAAAATAATCAGTAGCCCTACTATATACAGATGATACATCCAATGAGAAAGAAATCAGGGAAACATCATCTTTCACAATATCCACAAGCAACATAAAATATCTTGGGGTAACACTAACCAAAAAAGTGAAAGACCTGTACAATAAGAACTTTGAGACTTTAAAGAAAGAAATTAAAGAAGATACCAGAAAATGGAAAGATCTCCCATGCTCTTGGATAGGTAGAATTAACATAGTAAAAATGGCAATCTTGCCAAAAGCAATCTACAGATTCAATGCAATCCCCATCAAAATCCCAACACAGTTTTTCACAGACATTGAAAGAACAATACTCAGCTTTATATGGTAACATAAAAAGCCCAGGATAGCCAAAACAACTCTTCACAATAAAGGGTCTTCTGGAGGCATCACCATCCCCGACTTCAAGCTCTACTACAGAGCCATAGTTCTGAAAACAGCTTGGTATTGGCACAAAAATAGACAGATAAACCAATGGAATTGAATTGAAAACCCTAATATTAATCCACGCACCTATGAACACCTTACTTTTGACAAAGGTGCTAAATCTATACAATGGGAAAAAGATAGCATCTTCAACAAATGGTGCTGGCACCATTGGATTCAGACATGCAGAAGATTGCAGATAGATCGATACCTGTCAACATGCACAAAACTTAAGTGCAAATGGATCAAAGATCTCACCATAAATCTAGCCACACTGAATCTTCTAGAAGAGAAAGTGGGAATTAGCCTTGAACAAATTGGCACAGGAGACCACTTCCTGAACCTTATGCCAGTAGCACAGACATTGAGGTCTGCAATTAATAAATGGGACCTCCTGAAACTGAGAAGCTTCTGCAAGGCAAAGGACACAGTCAGTAAGACAAAACGACCACCTACAGAATGGGAAAAGATCTTCACCGATCCCACATCTGACAGAGGACTGATTTCCAAAATATATAAGGAGCTCAAGAAGCTAGCCACCAAAACACCAAACAATGAAATTAAAAAGTGGGGTGCAAAACTAAATAGAGAATTCTCAACATAGGAATCTGAAATGGCTGAAAGACACTTAAGAAAGTGCTCAAAATCCTTGGTCATCAGAGAAATGCAACTCAAAACAACTCTGAGATACCACCTCACACCCGTCAGAATGGCTAAAATAAAAAATACCAATGACAATCTATGCTGGAGGGGATGTGGAGAAAAAGGAGCACTCCTCCATTGCTGGTGGGAGTGTGAACTTGTAAGACCACTCTGGAAATCAGTATGGCGGTTGCTCAGAAAAATGAGAATCAGTCTACCTCAAGATCCAGCCATTCCTCTCTTGGGTATATACCCAAATAGTGCATGCTCATACAACAAGGACATATGTTCAACCATGTTCATAACAGCATTGTTTGTAATAGCCAGAACCTGGCAACAACGTAGATGCCCCTCAACTGAAGAATGGATTGAGAAAATGTGGTACATTTATACAATGGAGTACTACTCAGCAGGAAAAAGCAATGGAATCTTGAAATTCACAGGCAAATGGGAGTAGAAGAAACCATCCTGAGTGAGGTAACCCAGTCACAAAAAGACAAACATGGTATGTACTCACTGATATATGAATTTTAGACATAGAGTAAAGGATTAGCAGCCTATAATCCTCTTCACCAAAGAAACTAGGAAACATGAAGGACTCTAAGGGATAAATGGACCCCAGGAATGGGAAGTGGCATGAACTCCTGAGCTAATTGGGAGCATGAGGATAGGGGAGAGGGAGCTGCTACAATAAGAGCAAGAGAAGAGGAGTAGAGTAGAGGAAATGGAGGAGCAGAAATATTCAGTTGAGGGAAGAATAGAAGAGAGAGAGCAGGATGAGAGATACCATATTAGAGGAAGCCACTATAGGTCTGAGAAGAGATCTGGAACCAGGGAGATCTCCAGAGACCTACAAGGATGACACGATCTGACAATCCAGGCAATGGTGGAGAGGATAACCTAAAAGCCCTTCCCCTAAAATGAGATTGATGACTTCTCTTTATGCCATCCTAGAGCCCTCACCCAGTGGCTGATGGAAGCCAAGACAAACATCCACAGATATACACTGAGCTGAAATCGGGAATTTAGTTGAAGAGAGGGAGGAATGAAGAGCGAAGGGGTCTTTCCAGGTTGGAGAAACCCACAGAAACAGTTGGCCTAAATAAGGGAGAGCACATCGACCCCAGATGCTGTCTGGGAGGCCAGTACAAGACTGATCCAGACCCCTGAACATGGATGCCAATAAGGAGGCCTCTGCACTCCAGGGAGCCTCTGGTAGCGGATTAGTATTTTTCCCTGGTGTAAGAAGGGACTTTGAGAGTCCATCCCAAGTGAAGGGGTACACTCTGGCGCTGGACACATGGGGAAGGGCCCAGGCCCAGCACAGAAGATTTGGTGGACTTTGCAGAGCCCCCGTTGAGGGCCCTACCCTGCCTGGGGTGAGTGGATGGGGTGGGGAGTAGGTTGGGGGTGTGGGAGGAGGGATGGAGGTGAGGGGAGGGAGAGGGAGAGGAAGAAGGGACTTACATGTGAAACAAGCTTGTTCCCTAACTTGAACTAATAAAAAATTAAAAAAAAATAATGCATTATATAACCTATGTTTGGGGGGGGTTTGTTCCCCCAGCCTGTTTATGGAGCATTTCTTTTAGTGTTCTGTTAGATCTCTCTACCACTGCTTGACCTGTAGGATTGTGTGGTATCCTGGTTATGTGCTTTATGTTATAATATTTGAAAAACTTCCAATTTAGTGGAGACATATACTGGAGCATTGTCAGTTTTTATTTGTGCAGATGTACCCATAATGGCCATCACCTCTAACAGATGTGTAGTAACAGAATCAGCCTTTTCAGGGCTAAGAGCAGCAGCCCATTGAAACCCTGAAAATATATCTATAGTATAATGCACATATTTCAAATTTCCAAATTCTGCAAAGTGAATGACATCCATTTGCTAAACCTCATTTCTCCAAATGCCCTTAGGATTATGGCTTGCTGGCAACAGAGCTTGATTGTAGAAGGAACAAGTAGGACAGTTTCGCACTATCTCCTTGGCTTGTTGCCAAGTGATAGAGAAGTCCTTTTTCAAACCTTTGTTATTTATATGGTGCTTCTTATGAAATTCTGAGGCTTCTAGCACATTTCCTATTAATGATCAGTTTCATCATTGCCTTGTGCTAGTGAGCCTGGCAGACCTGTATGGGATCTGAAATGTGTAACATATATAAGATTAATTCTGTTTCTGATTGTTTCTTGTAATTGTATAAACAGTGAAGTTAATTCTGTATTATCAGGAATGAATTCTGCAGTCTCAATGTGTAAGACGACTCTCTCTGAATATTGAGAATCAGTAACTATATTAAGAGGCTCTGTGAAATCCATAAGTACCATAAGAATTGCATATAATTCTGCCTTCTGTACAGAGGTATGTGGACTTTGAACTACTTTATTTACCTCTCCTGATTTATAACCTGCCTTACCTGATTTATTGGCATCAGTGTAGAAAGTAGGAACTCCAGAAATAGGAGTTTGTCTTACAATTCATGGAAGGAACCAGATTGTCTTTTTTATTAATTTAATTCTGTCAGTTTTGGGATAATTGTTGCTAATTGTTCCTAAAAAGTCAGTCAGAGCTATCTGCCAGTATTCATTGTCCTTCCATAAGGAGGGAATTTCCTCATTAGTTAAAGGTACTGTAATTTCTGCTGGATCTTTTCCAGCCAGTTGGCAGAGTCTTAATTTGCCCTTTAGAATCAAATCAGATATCTTTTCTATATATGTCTTTAGCTTTTTATTCTGTTTATGTGGCAGAAATATCCACTCCAACATAATATCTTCTCTCTGCATCAGAATCCCAGAAGGGTATTCTCTGGATGTTAATATGACCGGAATACAGTCTAGTTTAGGGTCTACACGATCTACATGTGCATCCAGTATTCTGCTTTCTACCTATTGTAATTCTTTTTCCACTTCAGCAGATAATATTCGTGGACTGTTTAAGTCCTTGTCTCCTTTAAGGGCCATTTTTAAATGCTTTAAGTCATTCCCTTCCACACCAATTGTTGTCTGTAGTTGAGAAATTTCCCCTAGCAGCTTCGAAGCAGCTTCTGACTATTAAGAGTTTGATAACGATCTCTTCTAATTTGTAACTTTTGCGTCCTGATTTTCTGTATGTCTATCTGTAACCTAAATAATTAATAGAATCTCCTCTCTGTATCTTTTCTGGGGCTAACTAGTCATATGGAACTAAAAGCAGATTTTAAAACCTATGACAGGCTATTAAAATAAAACAAAGAAAAAATATTTATAACTCAAGCATAATAGTGGTTATTTGAAAATTGGACAATGAAATTAAATAAATATTCATGGTACATAATTACAGCACAAATATGCAGCAATTTGGCAGCCTTTTATACCATTTTTTCCTCATTACAGTGCAAAGGGAGGATGACACTGCCGTTAAACAAGCTGTAGCTAAATGCATTGGAACATTCAGATTTTATACAAAACATCTTGCTTAGACTTTATAAGAAACCAACATTGCTCTATGTACACAATCTGGGTAAGAAAAGCCATTTCTGTCTTGTTTTCATGTGTATTTTTATTTAAAAGGTGAATAAGACTACTGTAACACCCTAATCCATAGACAGTAAGATCCGAACCTATCTATTTACAGTATCTTTACTTAAACATGTTGTTGTGAGCTTCGAAGTCAGGTTCTTTTATCTCTAAAAGGGATGACAATACAAGCAAGGTCAGTTTCCAACTCTAGAACATGTTTTCTTATTCTGCTCTTTGACCCCTTCCCATTCTTCAGCAATTTCTGATTGTCTTAGGGCTGAATCAAGTCAGATTTTTAGTTTATAAGAGGAGAAATTTAGAAGTTTAGTTTAGAAGAGTTTAAAGGGTAGGGTGGAGTTCTGAAGTCTTCCACTTTTATTGTATCTGGTCCAATCTGGTCTATTAGGCCTTCAGTGTTTGATTTATGAAACTGGTCCCTCCAACATTCAGTATATAAATGTTTACAACTGTTATGTCCTCCAGATGAATTGTTCGCCTTACTAATATGTAGTTATCATCTTTATGCTTATGAATAGCTTTTGTCTTAAGTCTATGTTATCATATATAATCATAGCTATGGGAACTTGCTGTTTGGACGCATTTAATTAGTATGATTACTGTCATCCTTTGACTCCGCATGTTGTTGCCAGTAAGTTCTGTTTCTTAGAGATAAAAGAACTCTCTTACCATTGCATGCACTTTTCTATCTCCTTTATGTCTTAAATGGGGTTTCTTACTTCATTCATGTGCATATTTAAATGCTTTATGGACTTGCTGTATAAGGTAAGACTCTGAAATATCTTGTTGGCATTTCCACTATCTCATTATCTTCTTTTTTTGCTACTGAAGATGGATGAGCTCATGGGTGTGTTGTAATAGCTTTTTCCTCCTGTATCTTTTGTGTTCCTGTGTTGTGCTTGGTCATCTGTTAGGATGGACTGTCTTCCTGTTTCTCCCACT
This sequence comes from Cricetulus griseus, assembly GCF_003668045.3. NCBI lineage: Eukaryota > Metazoa > Chordata > Mammalia > Rodentia > Cricetidae > Cricetulus > Cricetulus griseus. The sequence continues at coordinate 63,875,484 of NC_048600.1, forward strand.
TTCCCTCACTGTTTGTGTTTGTTTTGCATATGTTCCATCGTGCTATCTTCACTTGACTTTATGTTCCCCGCTACCACTTAGGGGGAAGCTGACTATAGCAACAGACACAATGATTTGACAGCACTCTCTGTGTTGGCTTGGACTGGAAAACAGAATGTATTTCACTAGTGTCCCTGAACACTTACAGAAACAATACCACAGGATGCTGGTTTCAGGAAATGTATTTTTATACATTTTTAGGCATCAATAATGAGATAGTAAAAGGAAGAAAATGTGTGTGAGGGAGTGAAGTGTGTATGTTCAGTGAAGAATATGGGTTAAAGGTAACAGAAATAACAGAGAAAGCATTGTATATTAGAGTCAAAGAAAGAAAGGACAATCATAAGGGTTACTCAGGTGAGATGCAGAATAAAATACAATGAACAATATAGGCACAAAGTGTATATAAAAATGTAATAAGTTAAATGAAAGTGTATTCATTATTTTTCTGGGTGCTGTGATAACATACCCTGACAATGTCTATTTAAAAGAGGAAGGTTTTATTTTAGGCTACAGTATGAGGGTATAATCTATCAAGGTGACAGGAACATAAGGTGGTTGGTCAAACTCCATCCACAGTCAAAGAACAGGGAGTGATAAATGCCAGCGGTCAGCACTTGAGGCCAGTGCTATGGTTGAGTTGGTTTTTTACATTGGTTTTTTACAGGGTCTTATGCATATCAGCACCATCTGAAGTTCAGCTGCTATTTTTCTACCATAAGTCAGTAAAAGTCTCTTCTCACTCATATCAACACTTTCACAACTGCACACAGTATTTTGTACCATTTACACTGCTGCACAGTAAGCAAGATCCAGTAAAGCAATGATATTTCAAGTATTTTGAATGCTTCCCTTCATGGATTTATGCTCTCCGGATGAAAGGAAGGATCATTGCATTTAACACCTTGATTCTAGTGGATCTCAGCATCTCTGAGCATCTGTGGAATCAGACACTGTATTTCCCACTGAATAGATGTTGATGGTACGATAGCAGTGTGTGCCCTGGAACAAATGTCAGTCTCACATTGCACACCCCAAATGCAGTTAAATGAACCTTTAAACACCTGTGCATTATAGTTCCCACTAACATTATTTTGCTGGTGAGGAAACCGAGGCTGACACATGTCAAGAAAGCTTCTGAGTACTGAGAAGTTTGTAATAGGACATCAAATTTCCTCAGTGGTTACAGATTAATGTTAATTTTTAGTTTTATCCCTACACTATGTAAAACAGCTTAACTGTTCAATAAATACCTCTGGAATAAATTGACAAAATATACTTTAAAAAAACTTACAGGGATTAAAGAGCTAAAATAAACACTAAAACATTAAGCATTATATGAGACCTAAATATAAATCATCAAACTTTTCATCAAGAAACTAGATAATTGGGTCAATGATAAACACATACAAGAACATGAGCCTTGTTTGAATCTTCCAGGAAGGGAAAAACTTTCAGAGTGTGTTACAGGTGAAGAGCTAGCTGTCAATATGGGGCCTGGAACAGGAAGTGTGAAAACCCCAAGCAGAATCATAGAAGCAATTACAGAGTTATGTTCTGGAGATTCTGACTTAATCAGCTTATTTGGTCAGAGTGTGGGGAACAAAGAAAACTAAGGACTTTGAGGCAGATCTTGGGGACCCACACAGTTGGTGATAATCACCACATTGGAACTCACAGGTCTCCACAGCCGCACTTAGAAAATAATTCCTAGACAGGAGCCCCTTTGATTCATTATAATTGCCATATTGGGGCTCAGAGATCTCCAAGGCCACACTTGATAAGCATTTTTCTCCTGTGGAACCTCTCAGTGGATTATAATTGCCACATTAGGGCCCAGAGGTCTCTAGAGTCATGCTTTGTAAACAACAATTTTTTTGCCTCTATTATGGTGTGGGCAACATCCCCAGGGAATGTCGTGCCAAATCTTAGTGTCATGAGGTGGCTTGACAGCATGCCAGCTCCTTCCTGTTCTCAGTAGGTTAGGGCAAATGTAGGGTATACAGGGAGATTGCTGCTACCTTCTAAGTCAAGACTCACAGCAACCTGTCTGCTGGGATAGAAGGTATGTGATCATGATTTCTCAAGGGCACAAAAGAAATCAGGACCAAGAAAGACACATCTTCCTTGAATATCTCTAGTTACAGACAGTACCAATTTGGTCCTCCTATTGACATTGAATCCAATAGAATCAAGGGTGGTAATGGAGTAGTTACCTTTCCTGGTGCTGTGGGTAAGTGCTAACTGAATAGGCTTCTTTATCTTCAAAGTAAAAACTAGAAAATCAATATTCTGTTATGCATTTTGGCATTGGTTCTACTCCTGTTAGTTACTTCATTGAGACATAGAAAAGTAAAGTTTTGCGAAATGTTTTGCTACTGATATTTTTTTCTATCATCCACATATCTGTCCACCTACCCAATGATACACATTGCATCCAAAACATTCTCACTCATCTCTTTGTCTATAACTGCATAATGGTAGGAGAAGAAATATCCCTTAATAAAGTATGAATGCTGATTCAGAATCCTTTTTAAGTCCTTTTTGAAATTCAACTTCAGAATAGCCAAGGCACTAATATGCAAAGTAAAAATATAGACATCAGAGCTAGGAGACAAAGATTAGAGGCATGGTCACAGGAGCTGATGATAAATCAAAGTAGACTTGTAGCAAGAAGTGTGCACTGGAAGTAAACCCATTCTAGATCGTGTCAATGTTCTGTGTGTAGCATTCCAGGGAAACAGGCACCTTGTTAAGTAATTCAGACTTTGAATGTCCACTGAAATGAGTTGGCCCAAACCTCGGTTATCTGATTTCATATTAAAAATGTTGTGCATTTTGGCTGTTTAGGAATCTCGAGAATAATACTCAAAGCTTGTGGGATAGGATGGGGTAACCATCTGATGGGGTCCCTGTCTGAGACAGGGATGGTACCCATACTAGAGGATGAGTGAGTCTGTAGAAAAGGTAGAAATGGAAAATGTATGAGACTGTTTTGGTGCCTGGGAGGTTTGACAGGGAGGGGGTTCATCTCCCAAACACTGAGACAGCTACACATGGAGGCTTAAAGAACTGAAGTGATGTTAGATCAAATTTTATGATACATAATGAATCAATGAATGAGACTAGAAGGAACTTATGGACTCTGCCTTTGCTGAAATGAGATATAATTTTATCTCTTAAATGTTGATCCACTATAGCCTGATGACATCATTAAATTAGTGGAGTAGTGTAGAAAATGCAATATTAAATGTTATTAGACAGATTTAAACATGCTTACTGATGAAGAGAGTTGTCACCTAGGGAGATCATGCATGTGCAGATGCGTGCACAACCCAGAAACAAACACAGAGCTGAGCACAGATGATCATCAACAGGTATCAAAATGTTTTATGTTTGCCAAAGATGTCAGGAGTAGGGGATAAACTTTTAAAGTTAACTTATGTTAGGGAAATAAATATGGGAAACATTTAGTGTATGTTTCTAAACATTACAGTTAATTCAACCATATTTTTACATCATCCCTGAATTTTGCTTTCCATGCTCATTAACAACCCACTTGGAAGAGTGAAAGAATGAAGAACATTGGAAATGAAAATTGCTCAAGTGTCATTTTCTCTTGTGGAATATGTGTCCCACCAGTACTTTCATGTCCTGATCCTTTTTCTAAGAAGGTCTGTGTTCACCTATGTGCACTCTCATGGGGCGTTCCCACACCTCACACATATGTGTACCAGGTCCCCACAGGAAGCTCTGCATTTCCTAATCCCTGAGCCGGTGTGACTGGGGTCAAAGCCTACCTGAGTATGGCATGTAAGATTAAGAATATGTGTGAGGCTTCCCAGATGCCCATCCTTGGGCTCACACATAGAAGAACTTTCTATTGTTCTTAAAGATGGAAAGAGCTCCCAGGAGAGTTTCCATTTTGAATTCTCAGATGTGGATGTGTAGAAACAGGCTTCAGTAACTGCTCAAAGAGTGGAAGAAAGTTCTTTGAGGGATGAAGGGGGTCCCATAACCACATCCAATGGTATATAAGTTATAGATTCAAGGACAGTGCATAGACAAGAAGGTAACTTGTGCTAAACACAGTTATTGCCATCAGTGTTGGCATAGTATTAATGTGACACTTCAGGTGGATATAGACTTTTGGTTATGTAGATTGGCCTGTTGTCAACAGAACCATGGGGTTTATGAAGCAGCACACATCCATAAAGGAAGAGGCTCACTTAAAGTGTTAAAGTAAGGGATCAAAGGTCTTCCTTAGGCAGATAAAAGTCAATATGACAGAATAGAATGGAAGAAGACATGGCCTTTGATGCTACACAGGATTTCATCAAATGCCGGATCACAAAGGAGAAAAGATCAGTTCCCAGGAGTAAGGAATTCTTCCTCACCAAACATTCTTGACAGGACAGAAAATACTGCACAGTTCTATGCCTTTCTAAGGACCTGTTAATGCACTTAAACAGGTGAGTGATTCTAGTCCCAGGAGTATACTGGAAACTATCATTATATTAGACACTAAAACTACAAACCTGAGTAAGAGAAATCAGTTTATTGATGTGATTTTTAGCCAGGGAAACCATAGACATTACATTTCTCCAAAATATGGTGCATGGTACTGAGTGAAAGTAAATTAAGTGCATTAGCAAGAAAATGATGTAGACAATGGGTAGTGGAATAAAAGATAGATTCCCCATTAGTAGAACTGGGGATCAAGAGATGGGTTGATTAAAATGCAGAAAGGCTTTTAGTGAGGGCATGAGCCAGTGGTTTCACTAAATAAGTCCGTGGTGTGAGGTTCTGTATAGAGGAGTTATAAAAATGATAAAGCATATGAATAGCTTCTTTTGGGGTCCTTTAACTTGAGAATCTGACTTCAGTCTTGATTACAGAACCCAGTAGAGTCTCAAGTTAAAGAGCCCAGGAAGAAACCGTGCTGGTGCTGAGGGTGACACTATGAAAAACAATTGTCTGCCTTCATAGCTGTGTTCACTTTAGAAGCTTTACCTCATTGTGTGCAATGATCAGATGTTGGTCACATTTAGTTTTGTGGTTTGTGGACTGGACAAGTTCTCACTTGCTCCAGAGACCCTATATCCCAATTTGTTTACCCAGAAGTGCCTGCTATCAAAGTCAAGACTCCTGAGTACAAGGAAGTGTATGGAAAACATATACATCACTGAGATATACATTGGAGGGACGAGAAGAGGGGGGACCTGGAACTTTGCATACCGGTCTTACTGGTTTCAGGTCTTGCTCAGTAGGGAGCCATGCTGTGAGAGGGAGGAGACTGCAGAAATAAATGCCTAGATCTGAGTTCAAAGTTTTCAACCCTGTAGCTAGCAAACCACATGTAGCAGGTAGGGCATTCTAGAAGCTGAGCGAACAGACTCCATAGTCATGTCCACATGATGAGGTATGCTTCTTACCACAGTGATGAGGCCATTGACCGTCATGCCTGCACAAACCAAACTAGCAGTCAAATTTTCTTGATGTTTCTGTGTCCAACTCTCTTCCCCTCTCCATGATTGCTTCTCAATGCTGTCTTCCACCCACACACTTGTGGGACTCTCTGACTTCCAGTTGTTCCTGTTTTCAGGTCCTCAAAGCAGTTCAATCTCACATAGGCCCCTTCTAAAAATGGTGCTTGGTTAAAGCACTCTGAGATGGTGAATGATCACATGGAATTGGTTTCTAGTGCTAGCTTGCTATCCAAGAGTAGTCCTTATCATCACACCTCCCACACACCCCGTGCACTTGCAGCTTGTGGGAACTGAGAGATTGTCCTCCGGCTAAAACCAAGAGCATGTTTTCACCAGGGTTAGCTGGCTTGTCTCTCACATGCAGCATTGGTCTTCTCTACCATCACCATCACACCCTTTCCCTACCCCACCACTAGGTGATGGTAGAGCAATGGGATGGTCTGTACTTTGCACTATATGGCCTTTCTGTTTCTCTACATGTTAGCCTCCCTGTTGGCTTACACAATTCTTAATGTTTTTCCTATGTCTGTTATTGGAATCAAGTCAGTTCTTCAGTAATCTGACTCTTCAGATTCCTGGCCATATAGAGAATTTATAAACCACTGTCTCACCCTTTATCTACTTATTAAATAAGTGATTATCAAAATTTCAGGGTTACACCCTCTAGTCCACATTTGACCAATGCAGTGGTAAAACTAAATTTGGTTTTCCCTCTTTAACACCATCTTATTGACAATGGTGGCCACTAATTGCCTATGCCTCCATGTTTCATTATATTCAGGTTCATTTGAGTTATGATTTCACAACTTTTTATGTTCTTGAGTTTTCATTCATTTGAAAATCACCAATGTGCCTGAATGTTGTTATAAACAGCAATAAAAGTATAGATCATGGAGTGCTAAAAATTCTTGTGTTACTAAACTCTATGCAGGACATATGTATCATTTCTTTCCTGTCTCATACAAAAACGAACATTTCTGGGCAACTTACATATGCCATGGTCATATAATGGATCTATTAAGTGACTTAATAATTTTTGTTGGGAGTCTTCCATGCCTTGGGAACAGTGCTGGACCATGGAAATGAAAGACCGAAAAAAAAATAAGTAGATCCAGTTGGATAGTACTTCCAGAAGAGTGGAATAGACAGAGACTGTTGGAAAATGTAACATGTTTTTGTTATTTAAGAATGTGTCATATATAGTATTTTTACTTATTCAGGGATATATTCCTTACTATTGGTAGAAGTCATGTCACATAGAAGGAATTATATAAACATTTATAGAAGAAATTAAGTAGTCTGAAGAGTTTTTAAGTAAAATATGCCTGACTCTGGAGGCTGCTTGGATAATAATTTTTCTCTTTAAATTTCCTTCTGGATGTCTTGTGATGACCAAACAAAGATGTCTGTCTACCTATTTACAAGAAAGTAATTTTCTGTAGACTCCTTTCTATTTATCTAAGACTTAGAATGATAACTGAGGTTGCATAACCACTACACTACCACGATTCTTTCAAAAGCAGAGAAGAGCTTTCCAGATCCTGACTTTGCTTTCTAATGTGCACAAATCTTAATCTCCACTCCAAGTTTCAATTTGACTTTTGTATCAGTTTAAGGCACAGATCATCTGGTGTGAGATGTGTTATGTCATATGAAGGAAAGACATGCAATCAGCAGGCTGCACTTTCATGGGGAAAGACAGTATGCAATCTTAACTTCACCCCAAAATGAATTGTAATGGTGTAGATGCAATAGTCAAGAATGAAAGCAATATGTTTCAACATGGGGAAAAAGAATGTAACAGAGAAATTAGCCTCCATCAAGATCTTGTGAACAAGATTTTTGTTGGTTAAGTAATCTGAGACTTCAGGAATAGGTGACAGATAAGAGGTAAAGGCAACACACAAGTTCTGACTGCAGAGTTTGTTACATATGTGTGTCAAAGGTGGCCATTCAAATCCATTTTAGGTGTGCTCACTAAGCTACCTGTGCACTAACATTTGTCTTTATTGTTCACTTTTGAAGCACGGAACCTGAATACCTTCCTGGAAACGATGACTCAACATTGAGGCATCAATGACCTCCCATTACAGCAGATTTAATGCAGAGGAAAACATGCCAGCATCCCCACACTGTTCACAATGCACACAGGTGAAACTCCAGTTGACTTCCATGTTCTTATTTTAGTTCCTGATTAACTTTCTTATGTCTTATTTTGATTTTTACCATAGAAATACCAACACTGAAAGCAACTTTTATGCATTTCCTATAGCTACAATTTACTAAATGCATTTATGGTTTAATCTCCTGAGTTCTTCTTAGAGGACATGGATTTTTAAGAGATTGAAATGAAGGGTCAAAATTTTCACTTTGACATCTACTGCAAACCATGAATGAAAATATTAATTTGACAGCCTCTTATATGCCACAAAGAAGAACATTAATATTCAAAAACTCACTGTGTCTTCTACCACCCAGGATCTCACAGCTCAGAGAGAGGCACAGACACACAAAAGACTTGTCGTACATGACAAACACTAGAGCAGAATCACATGAAGAGTTTCGTCTAGAGAAGAGAAAATAACTCTTCCTGGGAAGGCCGGGGATGGGTTTGCTAGTTGGATTTTTTTAAGTGAAATATATTTGAGAAATAGTAATTTGCAATAACAAAATTGTTGCAAAACATTCTCCCCCAAATGATTCTGAACTTTTCTCAGTCCTTTGCAACAGATGCTGCTGATGGTGGGAGCCTTCCAGGGCTGGCACACTGACAGCTCCCAGAGCTGAAGGAAACAGATGAGTGCTCAGAGGGTGAACTTATGATACCAGCCTTGTTAGTCCTGGGTCCCAATCTGCAGGAATACTCCACCTTCTAGGAAAAGAAGAGGAACAACCAAATCCAGCAAAAAAAAAAGAAGAAGCAGAAACATGAATGCTACACTTTGCAAATTCTGTTCTATCTCTCTGTTTTTAACTTTTGGAAGGCAATGATGGAGGTTGAATCTAGCAAATTGCACATGCTAGATAAATGCTGTGTTAGTCAGCTGCACCCTGAGGTCCGCGTTAGATCTAAAGGCAGTCTCTGTGTTATTGCATATGGACACTAACCTCATGCTGTGAGGGAGGTGATGGATACCTGGGCTTTTTAACCGGGAAGCCTAGCCAATGACATCAAAGGGATCCTCCAAAATGCTTGAGCAGTAAGAATAAAATCAGAGAACATCTAAAATGAGAGTTCAAACACAACCCATTCATTCCTAACCTAGTAATATCCTATATAAAGAAGAAAGGAGAAAGAATACTGGAAAAGTGGAATTGGGTAGTTAAGTAGAGAATATGATACATAATTCTGGAGTGTTTAGGGAATTGTGGGGATAATGTTTTAACACATACTGCTCAGAGGAGGCTCTGCATGAATGTCCACTCTGCTCAACTGAAAGGCAATGGGAATTTTCAATACCAGTTTAGGGGAGGACTTCATATTGGTAGGTTTTTCAGATTTTCCCCAACTGGAAGTTTTCCTCTTTGTTTTTATCTTGGTCTTTTATTTACTAACTCTCTTCGGCAACACCACCATCATTGTTCTCTCGAGGCTGGACCTCAGATTGCACACCCCAATGTACTTTTTCCTCTCCCATCTTTCTTTCCTGGACCTCTGCTATACTACAAGCACAGTGCCTCAGCTTCTCATTAACCTCTGTGGGTTTGATAGGACCATCAGCTATGGAGGGTGTGTGGCTCAGCTCCTCATTTTCCTTGCCTTGGTCTCCACAGAGTGTCTGCTCTTGGGGGTCATGGCCTTTGACCGCTACGCTGCTGTGTGCCGTCCACTCCACTACACCACCATCATGCACCCCCAGCTGTGTCAGACACTGGCCATATCCTCCTGGGTGTCTGGCCTGGTGAACTCTGTGATCCAGACAGGACTGGTTATGGCCATGCCCCTCTGTAGCCATCGACTGAATCACTTCTTCTGTGAGATGCCCATATTCCTGAAGTTGGCTTGTGAAGACACTAATGGAACAGAGGTCAAGATGTTTGTGGCTCGAACAATAATCTTGATATTCCCTGCAGCACTGATTTTAGGCTCCTACGGACACATTGCCAGGGCAATTCTGAGAATCAAGTCAATGGCTGGACGGAGAAAGGCTTTTGGGACATGTGGGTCCCACCTCATTGTGGTCTCTCTGTTTTATGGCTCAGGCATATACACGTACCTGCAACCCATCCACCGATACTCAGAGAATGAGGGAAAATTTGTTGCTGTGTTTTATACTATCCTCACTCCCATTCTCAACCCTCTAATATATACTCTGAGGAATAAGGATGTGAAAGGGGCTCTGTGGAAAGTACTTGGGAAAGCACAGACTTAGTGTAAGAGGGGGAAGCAGGACAACTGCAGTTATAATCTGAAACCCACCACTAAGGGTCATTAGTGACAAACTGCCTTTGAGGTTCCAGAACTGCTCTTCGGGGAATCTGGAAGTGTGTGGGGTTCTCTTGCAGTGCTTCCTAGGATAGTATATATGATCCTTGTGCAAGAAAGGAGACGCTGATCTATATAGCTATTATCCATAAGAATATTAGGAAGAGTTTTCAATTAAACTGTACATGGAGAGTAGAGATAGATCACAGGCATTTCTGAGAATGAAGGAAGAATTAATGAAATATGACATCACCTTATCCAAAGTCATTGACTTCCAGTGTGATGTCATATAAATGACCCTTTGCTCAAAGGCATAAGACATGAACTCACCATTGGATTTCCAAATAATTACCATGTTAGCTATATTCTCACATAGCTTAGATTCTGTTTCTACATTCCCTGGTAATAGTTACGTGGAGAGATAAGGAGGTCATGACCAGTGGTAGAGCTGTAGCTATGAAAGGCAGTGCCATCAGGATGGCTATGCACAAAAAAAGCACCATATTCTCTCCGGCTGCACCTGGAAACCAACAGGAGACCGAGTGCCATGAAGAGGAAAGAGAATAGAGAAGACATGAGCATACACAGAATGATCCATGAGAGAGTGGTATACAAAAGAAGAAAACAGAACCAGAAAGTTCTGGAAATAGGCAGATGTACGAGCTTAGAGACAATGGGCTCTTGACATTCTACCATTGTCACCTCACCCAGGTGTTTAACTATTTGTTTTACATTTATTTATTTATGTGTGTGTGTGTGTGTGTGTGTGTGTGTGTGTGTGTGTGTGTGTGTGTGTGTGTGTGTGTGTTGTGTCGATCAGAGAAAAACTTACAGGGGTCAGTTCTTTTATTGCACTGTGTGGATCCCTAGCCATCTCACCAGCCCTTTTTCAGGTGTTTAAAGATTGGGTTGCTATCATAGTGTATATGTCCTCCTAAATGAGCTTCTAAATTCCATTCTCAGATAGTATACTGACTCAAGGCAGATCTTAAAACTTTAAGAAGATGATATAGGATACTATGTCATATGACCTTATCTTGGGGGTAGTTTGTACTTTAAATTTAAAAATACATAATAAGTATCCATAAGAAAGAGAGAGTCCCTAATATTTTTGTAGTTATTTAACTAAATTAATAAAAGACTGACTGACAAGAGAAAGCTCATGGACATTTTGATAAATTTCTATATACACTGAGATCTTCAGAAGACAATAAAATCCTAAGAAAATCATAAGCAAAATGCTTTTATATGTTTTTAAACAAAGAATAAATAATACTTGAAGGAATGATAAAACAAATGCATCTCTCAAACAGGCTAGGGATGTCTCTAAGAGGCATACTAGGGGGTGGCTTCAAATCTACTGTATGAGAATTGTTACTTCAAATATTTTATGTATTTGAATGAATCAAAGTCTTATCTTTGACTATCTTGTGATTAAGGCTGTTTCCCCACATTAGGGGAGTGATGTCAACAAAGATTCTCTAGAGTTTATCTTTTGTAGGAAAAGACAGTTTAAATGCCTCTTAGTGAAATTTTGTTTTCTTTAATGACTTCAACTTGAAATAAACAAGATTCCTAGTCAGCATTTTTTTTGCATAGCTCAGCCTCAACTCCTTCAATATTTATGAAGCCCATGGCAATACTGCAATAGACAGATGTCTGTAATAGTTAAGAGTTACTGTCATATCTATAACCTCAAACATGTACTATTTCATTTTATTGTCAGCATCCAAAATCCTCTCTATTCACTATTTTGAAGGAGACAAATGTAAACTTAGCAAGAGTTAAGTTTCCATTTAGGGAGATGTTATTTCTGCCACCCAGCTAAACCCTAGTATCCATTAACCATCTTCTCTCCTTTCTCCCAGACATATGGTTTGTTGTTGTAGTTCTAATTGTGAATCCTCAAAGCGAGAAGAATGGATTAGGATTAGAGGCATGAGTAGTTCTCTGTCTCTCTCTAAATAATATAAAATGAACAAGCTTGAGATGAGGAATTACAATGTGCACAATCAATGTCCTAAAACTGAGAAAAGTACAAGTATCTTGATATTATTGAAAAAAACATGAGCAGGTAATTAAAGAAGAAAATGAAATGGAAAATAAACCATGCAAAATGATGTTCTCATCTTTGTGTAATCAATGAAATGTAAGTTACCAGGACAATGAGATAGTTTCATACATCTCATTAGCAAGCATGTAAGAATATATTTTTGGTGGTCCTGGGCATTGACATGCTAGACGCACTAATGATGAGATACAGTCTCACCCTTTAAAGTGTTTTTTAGATGAAGTAAGGAGATACATCCAAACAATTAAAAAACATATTTTTAAAGAATCTAAAATCTGATTACTCATAATAGCCTCTTAATATTTTGTCAACTTTTCAATCTCTTTTTTTTCTATGTACTGTTACCCACCAAGAAATACATCTAATTTTTTATTAAACTTTACTTCTTTCCAATCATTGCATAAATGATTTTTCAAATTTATTTTGGTTTTGGCTAACATTAATTTTACATGTTAATTTGGTTCAATATGTTATTTCAATATATGAATATAAATGAATTTATAAGCCAGGCAGTGGTGGTACATGCCTTTAATCACATTACTTGGGAGGCAGAGGCAGGTGGATCTCTGTAAGTTCAAGGCCAGTCTGGTCTACAGAGTGAGTTTCAGGACAGCCAGGACTGTTACACACAGAAACCCTGTCTCAAAACAACAACAACAACAACAACAACAAAGAACTTATAAAATCCTGCTTCCATCAATGCCCGCCTCCATACTTAGCCAACTCTAGTAATCACTAATTTCCATTCAGGCTGATATTTTTAGCATGAACATATGAGAGAATATTCAATGTTTGTCTTTCTGTATCTGGCTTACCTAATACAGTAGCCTTCAACTCATCAATTCCACTCGAATGACAGAATTTCACTCATCTTTATGGCTGAATAGCATTATACTATGCATATATGAAACATTTTCTTATCCATCCATCTATTGGTTTGGTATGTAGAGTGATTCTGCATCTTGACTACTGTGAACAGTGTCATAACAAACATAGTAAATGTGTGTCTCTTTGGAATGCTGATTCAGTTTCGTTGGATATACACCCAGAAGTAGGATGCCTGGATTGTATCATAGATCTGTTATAAATCCAGTCTTTAGAAGAACATGCACACCATCCAGACTAATGTCTGTACTGATTTGCATTCCTACCAAGGGTCAGATTTCTCTTTTCTCTGTGTCTTCACCAGTATTGGTTATGTTTTACTTGTTTTGGTAATGTCACTAAAACTAGAGAGGGTGTCTCATTATGGTTTTGATCCAAATTTTCCTTGTACATAATGAAGCCAAACTTTTTAAAAAATATTTTAACCTATTGAATATTTATCACTTCAGAACATTTTCACCACTTCGCAAAATAAAACCTAAAGTGATAAATATACAACTCAGGGAAAAAACGAAAAACCATTGAATTGTAGAGTTTAAATATTTGCATTTTATAGGATGTCACTAAATGGTCATGTCAAAATACCTTATCTTTACATTATTTTTATTTGTGTGTGTATGTGAATGTGTGTGTGTGTGTGTGTGTGTGTGTGTGTGTGTGTGTGTGTGTGTGTGTGTGTGACATATGTGTATACCTGTGGGGGCCATAAGACTGTGTCAAATCCCCTGCAGCTAGAGTTACAGGTGGTTGTGATCTGCCCAACATGGATGTTGGGACCCATCCCCTGCAAGAACAGCAAGTGCTCTTAACTGCTGAAGGTGCTCAGGATGAAAGTGCAGGTTATTTCACTTCCGACCTTGGGGTAATTATCTCATAGAAGGTCTGAACCTCACTAAATTATGATGATCCTTGGAGCTGGAGATCATTGGAGATAATACTTTCTGTATACTTCAGGCAAAAATGCACCATATACATTTTATTATTAGAATAACCTTAACTCCCACTGATAAAGTATTAGCTAAATTCAAAAGTCACCTCCTATATGCTGCCATCAATTTATAAACAATATAGGTAAGTCACACTAAATCATTTACTTATGAGGAATCCGAGGCATACACATGTCAAGAAAATGTTCTGTGACTGGAAATTTTGCAATGATAGATCATTTTCTCTGTATTATACTATGATTCCTAAAGTGGATACAGAAATTTCCTATATTATGTACAATAGTGTTAAGTGTTCAATACATAATTTTAGAATGCATTGGCAAAATATTTTTTCAGTTTTGTTGGGGATGAAAATAAATATTCACATAGCAAACATTGTAACAGAAATTAAAACATCAAAATCTTCATCAAGGAAGTAAATATTTAGCCGTATCGATGATTCCTATATATAGAATACATGAGTGCTATGTGAAGAGTCCAGAGAAGGAAAAGATTTAAGTGAGGGACAGCCTATGGTATCTCCCAAGTGAGTCATGGAATGAGTTGTGATAGGTCAAGGCTGATAGGACTGTTGTCAGAGTAGGGGAAGCATGAGGAATCTCAGATGGCAGAATGACATGAGAAGAGGCACACTGAAGATGTTGAATACAATCATTTCATTTAGGCAGTGTATGAGGAACAGAGAGAACTGTGGACTGAAGGTGGATCACAGAAAGCCCACCAGTTAAGAGTAATTGCCTCATTGGGGCCCACAGGTCTCCAAGGCTACACTTGCAAATAATTCTTTCTTTGTTACTACTGTGGAGGCCTTGGTAACATCCCCAGGGTATTTGTGATGCACTAAAAACCTTAGCGTCATGGGGTGAACTGGTAATACACCAGATCCTTGCAATTATCACTTAACCAACCAAAGGGAGCATGGAGTGCATTGCGAGGATGTAGTCACTCCCTGGGCTGTGAGAATCAGCAACCTCTTTTCTTGTGCAGAGCTATGTGAAATGATGATCTCTGGGACAGGAGCTCTATCCAAGTCCTCTACTCCAGGAAACAATTCAGGGCCACAGAGGGACGTGTCCACCTTGAACATCTCTATGTGTAGACAGTCCCAAGTGGGCCTCACAGTGCCTTTGAAGGCAATAGAATTGAGGATTTTAATGGCACGGTTTCCCTTCCTAGTACTTGGGTGAGTACTGACAAGGTGAGTTACTCTAGCTTCACAGGTAGAAATCAGAATATAAACATCCCATTACACAAACAACACTGGGGTCCACACTGATCGTCAACTGACTTGGACATTGAAGTTATGTTTTATTGCTAACAGTCTTTCTTTCTCTATCACCCATCTACTTATTTCACTAAACACAGCACGCCAAATATTCTCATTTGTGTATATTTATCCCAACTGCACACAGTTAAAGTAAAATGTAATGAGTATTTTTAATATAAAGAAATGTTCATTTAAAATAATTTTAAAATCTTTTATAAAACTCAAATCTGAAAAATTCAAGGCTCTATTATGAAAATAAATTGTACATATCAGAAACAGGAGATGAAGAATAGGGGTGTAGCCAGCTAACAACACAGCAAGGATGATTTATTGTAAGAATTCACAGGGAATGTAGTCAATTAAACAATGTTATATGTATGTCTGATACAAGTTAAAACAATCGCTTTATTAATTTAGTCTTTGAATGTCTAATATTTTACCTGGATTCAAACTCTGCTTGGCTGGCATTTCACTGGAAGTTGTTGTGATATTTTGAATGTTCAGGAGTTTTGAATATCACTGTAAAAACCTGTAGTATAGAATGGGCTACTCTATGGTTTCTAGTGTGAATGAGATATGGTCCAAATGACAGAATGACTCAGTTTGCAGAAATACAGATGGTGATGGGGAATTAATAGAGGAATGCCTTGGTGGCTGGTAAGGTTTAATAGTGAGTTAGCTTCCCAAATACTAATGAGAAAGTTACAATACAGGTTCAAAAGGAAGTATATTAGAATTAAATTAGAAGTAAATTATAAAATGTATACTCTTACTCTAACACTGAAGATAACTAGGAAATAATTTCTGAAACTTCTGTTCAGGTATAAAATAACTGTTTTTTTTAATTGGAAAGAAAATTATTTTACATATCAATCCCAGGTCCCTTTCCCTCCTCTCCTCCCCTGCCCCCCCCCACCAACTAACACCCTACCTATCTCATACCCTTTCTGGTCCCAAGGGAGGGTGAGGCCTTCCATAGGGGGTCTTAAAAGTCTGTCTTATTCTTCGGGATAGGACCTAGGCCAACCCCTTGTGTCTAGACTCACGGAGTATCCCTCCATGTGGGATGGGCCCCCAAAGTCCATTCCTATCTAGTACAAGAGGTCTCATAGATTTCCAAGGTCTCCTCACTGACACCCACATTCAGGGGGTCTGGATCAGTCCCATGCTGGTTTCCTAGGTATCAGTCTGGGAACCAAGAGCTCTCCCTTGTTCAGGTCAGCTGTTTCTGTGGGTTTCACCAGCCTGGTGTGGACCCCTTTGCTCATCAGTCCTCCTTTTCTGCAACTGCATTCCAGTTCAGATCAAGGTTTCTGTGGGTGTCTGCTTCTACTTCCACCAGCTGTTGGATGAAGGCTATGAGAGATGATAGAGACCATAAAATAACTGTTTTTTACTTGAATATGATTCCAATAGCTACACCTTAAATCCGTGGGCAAATGAAGGATGTAGTATTGTGTGGTTTTGAGAAATAAACATGGTTCTAATCGGTGAATTATTTACAGAGACCATGAGCAGACACATAGATACAGATTCTCTCTCTCTCTCTCTCTCTCTCTCTCTCTCACACACACACACACACACACACACACAGAGAGAGAGAGAGAGAGAGAGAGAGAGAGAGAGAGAGAGAGAGAGAGAGAGAGAACACATAGACTTGACCACAGGTAATCACTGACATTTGCATTATGGAAAATCAAGTATGCAAGTGTCAAAATGTCTTATACATGTCAGGAAATTAAAGAATAGGGATGAAATTTTGAAGAATATTTTATATCAATTTAAAAACAAACATTAGGGATAGGTGAAATTCTCTAAGCCATTACAGCCAACCATTTGGTTAATGTAGGAATATTTTTGACTCCTACTGAGACATCAGCTTATGGTCTCTGAGTCAGAAGGCAGATTTGAAGTTAGAAGCACAGCTGCCAGTTAGAGATAGCTCCAGTTCAGACAACTTCATTTTCAAGTTTACTCCTGGTTGACCCATAGTCTCTCCTCTCATAAACTTCAGCAGTTTGTCTGAGTTTTGGCTTTTTGCAAAGAAGAAAACAAACTGGGCATCTTTGCCATGAGGCTGGTCTTTAAACATGAGCAAAGGTTATCATGGTTGACTTATGATCTCTTTTTCTAATCTAGAAAACTCAGTTAAAAACACTGTGTCTCAAGCCAGGCTCTTGCCAATTGTTGATTGGATTGCTCTTTAATCCTTTAAGTGTGGAGTTGTAAAGAGATAATTCATAAACACATAGTGACACCTGAGATGAAAAGCTGAGCCATAAGGACTTAGATGTATTCATTTTTATGAGAATAAAAGATTTGGATAGTAATAAAGTGAAGACTTTCAAGGTGTCCTTTGCATTGAGGAATATGGAGCTTGGTAATTTTCACACTTAGTGATCACTTACCTGCACATGTCCCACATACAACATATAAGTAAAATACATATAAATCTTTTTAAAAGAATGAAAGTAGAGATAGACAACTGTGGAAAGTATATGTTGTACACTCTTGTCCTTTCACAATTTATAGAACCATTCAGTGTCAATCAAGACCTAAAGATCTTGTGAAAAGCTTTTTTTTAAATTTTATATCTAAGACTCACAGTAGCAAGTCTTCAGAACAGGTGGCATGGTAAGTGACAAAAGGAATCTGAATATGAACTTCATAAGCTGATGTGTGACTATCTCCTTGTCTTTATGATTCCCATCTTTCCATCTTTTCTACAAAGGGCTTCAAGTATAGTATGCAAACACTGTCCTGGAATCACAATGGAGCATGGAGGACCCTATAATAAATGACGAGAAGAAGATGCTAAATTGGCCAACTTTCTCACATTGAGCAGAGTTGTAATTTTCATAAATTAATAATTTTTTAAATCTTACCTGATAAACTTTCTTATGTCCTATTTTGATTTTTAATGGCTTGTTTTATTTTCAAGCCATTTGTGTATGTGTGTGGGTGTGGGAGTGTGTATGTATGGCCACTGGTGCTGGTGAAGGCCAGAGGTGTAGGATATCCCTGAATCTGAAGTTATGGTTAGTTATGACCCACCTAACATAGATGCAGGGAACCAAACTCCAGTATTGCAAGAGCAGTACATGCTGTTAATCTCTGAGCCATCTCTTCATTTACATTTCTCATAGTAGAAATCACAGCCTTGAAAGAAAACAAACCTTTATGTGTATCTCCCTGACATATTAAAGTATATTCCTGTTAATTCTTGGGATTCCTCATGGAAATGGATTTTTGTGAGATTTGAAGGAGAATCAAATATTTCCATCAACAAAAGTTACTTGGTATGCCATACTTTGTTGACTCTCCAAAGATGGCCTTACCCCCTATGAGGAGTGAATGAGGGGTGGGAAGGAGGGGAGGCAGGAAGGGGGCAGGAGAAGGGGAGGGAGAACTGGAGTTTGTATATTAAATGGAAAATAAATTATAATAAAAAAAGAATATAAGAACCAGAGAATCAGGGATTTTCCTGTGAGACTGTCAGAAGTTACATCCTAAAAGTCTCAATAGCATGACTCCTTAAACTTGAGATAAACAAGGACAACAATAGACTAATATGGATTGGGGAAACCCCACGAATCATCAGTCCTTCACAAAGAGCTACAGGAAACTCATGAATGATAACAGTGGAAGAAATAGTCTTTTCTGGGAATAACATACCAATTGGTTACTCTATACCAATGGTCAGCCCTGAAAACACACATATAAGTAACATTATACAGACAGAGCAGGTTATATTTAGGAATATATACATATATACATATATTCATGTAACAACAATTAATGAAAAAGAAGCCATGAATTTGAGTGAGAGCAAGGAGGGGGTATATGTGAGGGTTTTCAGAAAGGGAAGAAAGTAAATGATGTAATTATATTGTAATATCAAAAATAAAAGAAATACTCAAAAAATTTTTAAATGAAGAGAACTGATTCACCAAGTTTAAAAAAGTTGATGGTGGTTCCTTCATTTTTAAGACCTACTATGCTCTGTAGCACCCAAGACCTCACTGTACAGTGGCATGGAAGGTGTTCACAGTGTGTGAAAATTTCTGGAGAGAAAGTATGCAAAGAAGTTTTGGCTTGAGAGGAGAGAACAGCTCTTTCTGATATTTTCAGGAATGAATTAATCAGATGGGGAAACAAAGTATGTTCTGCCATGCTGATTTGTGACATGGGATGTAGATAATAAAAATTATCATTTCTTTTAAAGGGATCTACACTCTTCAGTCCTTTGTTTCAGATGGAAGCTGTGTGAGTGGGGGAGTCCAGAACTGGTGCAATGGCAATGTTCACCGTGCAGGAGGAAGCAAACAAATACCAGAGGGAAAATTTGTGATCTCAGCCTGGTTATTCTTGAGTCTTCATCTACTGAAAGTCCCTGTCACATAGACCAAGATGATGAACAAAAAGAACATTAGATTTATTAATTGACCGATAGTATTTTTCAGATCTCAAGCTCAGGGAGTTGCATATAGTAGACAAGCAGTTCACCTGGGAACTGCATCTCCAGTCCCATATTAGATTTTAAAAGCAGCTTCCCTGTTACTGTGTTTGGACCCATTCTTCAATTTTGTGACAATGACAATACATCATCTCTCCTTCCAGACATGGAAACATTGATCTGTAGGGTTGAGTGGTCTCAATAAAATCATGACACAAACGATCAGAACTAGAACTCAAGCAAAGGGGACATCATCTTAACAGGGATGTCTCATATCTAAAGATAAGAATAGAAAGATAACCAGATAGGTGGAACTTAAGAGCAAAATGGAAAATACAATCTTTGAATTTATACTATTTAGGATATAATGTTCAAACACCCCTCCTCATTGGAAACATTGGATTGTTTCCTGTTTGTGCTGGCCAAAGGCTATGGGAACCTTCAACTCCAGTTCAGACAAGCCCTTCTTTTTGGTGGGCTTCTCAGATTGGCCTCATCTGGAACTTGTCTTTTTTGTCATAATTTCAATTTTCTACTCCTTAACTCTCTTCGGTAACACTTCCATCATTGTTCTATCACGACTGGACCTTCGATTGCAAACACCAATGTACTTCTTCCTCTCCCACCTCTCCTTCCTGGACCTCTGCTACACCACAAGCACTGTACCCCAACTTCTAATCAACCTTCATGGTCTAGACAGGACCATCAGTTATGGAAGGTGTGTAGCCCAGCTCCTTATTTTTCTTGCTTTGGCTTCCACAGAGTGTGTGCTACTGGGGGTGATGGCCTTTGACCGCTATGCTGCTGTGTGCCGTCCACTACATTATACAACCATTATGCATCCTCAGCTATGTCAGGCACTGGCTATCACCTCCTGGGTAGGGGGCCTTGTGAACTCTCTGATTCAGACAAGCCTCATGATGGCCATGCCTCTCTGTGGCCATCGACTTAATCACTTTTTCTGCGAGATGCCCATATTCCTAAAGTTAGCTTGTGAGGAAACAAAAAGAACAGAGGCCAAGATGTTTGTGGCTCGAACGATAGTCTTGGTCTTTCCTGCAGCACTTATCCTGGGTTCCTATGCTCACATTGCCAGGGCAGTACTGAAGGTCAAGTCAACAGCTGGGCGTAGAAAAGCTTTTGGGACTTGTGGATCCCACATTCTGGTGGTTTCTCTGTTTTATGGTTCAGCCATTTATACGTACCTTCAACCCACTCACACGTATTCTGAGAGTGACGGGAAGTTTGTTGCCCTTTTCTATACTATCATCACCCCCATGCTCAACCCTCTGATTTATACCCTGAGGAACAAGGATGTGAAGGGGGCTCTGTGGAAGGTGTTAGGGAGAGGCACAGACTCAGAGTAACTTGGGGAAGAAGGACCTGCTCACTTTTCTGTTATAGCTTTCATATTCTGTTCTAGTGACCATTGTTCACTCCTAATCAGCCCTCAGCAGACCCCAGAGTTTTAGTGCCTTCCTATGGGAGAGGTTGGGGAGATCTTGAAATTCTTTCGTTGTCAATGTCAAAGAATGAAAGTTGGCTTATATCACAACATTCTAGAGAAGGCTTGGGAAGATGGGATGTTCTAGGACTTGATGAGAGTGTACAGATAGTGGGCATCTAAGAGTGAGGAGAGGCTCAGTAAATGTGTCATCTCCTTTTCCAAAATATGTCTGATTCCTAACAAGGGGACACTGAGACTTAATACAAAGTACATGAGTTCACTGCTATGTATTTAAGTGGAAAATATGAAAAGAAAATTTCATACTCAGATTCTAAAGAATTATCTCTTAATTGGCCTTTCCTTGATACTCATTCCTTGAGCATGGATAATTTCTTATTACACATTTGTGACCCTACTGTCCCTAAGAGTATGGTAAAAAGCATGAAAGGAAAGTTATACAAACTCCACCCTAAGCAGTGGAAATGTTTCACTGAGTCAAGGAGGATGGCGACAAATAAAATAATTTGATTTAATGATCATAATCTGTTAGTAATATTTGGTCAATATGTCTATATGTCAGTTATTTTTCATTATTGTGACAAAATTATCAAAAAACTCAAAATGAGGATTTATTTTGCACATGGGTTCAGGAGGTACAGTCTGTCATGATGCAGAAGACATAAAAGAGAAAAGCAGCTTCACATCATGGCTGGCCAGGAAGGAGAGAGAGGGGGAATACAGGTGCTGTGCTGGCTTTCTCCTTCTCCCCTTTTATTCTCTCCAACCAGTCATGTCCATGGACCATGCCACATTCACTCTCCTCAGGTAAACGCATTCACAGAAACCTCCAAAGATGTGTCTCAAATTTGATTCTAAATCTAGTCAAATTGTCAAAGAAGATCTATCATAATAAGTCTATCCATGGTCAACTTGACACCTTAGCATATACTCATCCTGTCTCCATGAGTCCCATTATTCTTAGTAATTCTAGAATTGTTCAAAAGGTCCAGTTAAAATTCTCCTGTGAGACTCAAAGCAAACTCTTGCCTATGAGCCACTGTAAACATCGAAATAGAATTTATAGCCAGGAGGTGGTCCCATATGCCTTTAATCCCAGCACTTGGAGGCAGGGCTGGTGGATCTCTGTGAGTTCAAGGCCACTATGGTCTACAGAGTGAGTTTCCAGACAGCTAAAAGCTATACAGAGAAACCCTGTCTCAAAATTGTATATAGATAGTTCCTATATAAAATAGGAAATAATGAAAATTCTTGTTCCAAAATGGAGATATGGGAGCATAGAGAGTAGAAATGGGAACAAACAAAGACTGAAACCCAGCTGGGCACACATTAAAACCTGTAGCAAGGTGTCAGCATCCTGGTCACATAGTGGCATGATACAAATTCCAATGGGCATGGATTTTGACAATAGATGCTCAAAATTCTCTGGGGATAAGGTTTTAATTGTAATTTTTCTAACTCTCCTTTACCACCTCACACAAAGGCAGCCTCTAGTTTGCCATCTTACCCTGAGTCTTCCTCTTAATGAATTTCTACCATACCCAGGCATCTGCATACATTTTCATTAATCCTCAAACAGTGTTATAGGATAGGACACATAATCATCTTCCGATGGAGTAAATGAGTCTTAAATATGTTAAGAAAGCTTCCCAGCATTAAAAGTTTATAGTTGATAGCTGTTTCCTGCAACAATGTTTAATGATTCCTTAAATGTTTACAGATAATTTTGATTATTAAAATTTTAACTCCCCTAGGGACCTGAGGTGGGAAGAATTCACTACAAGTCACTTGGTGTTTCTAGGCCTGGCAGGCTGTGGACAGAAGAGAGGCAGATCTGAAGTGATGGTTGGAAACCAGCTGAGGTGGATGCCCTGCTTGACACCCAGGGCCATCATCATGTCTCTGACTGGGCTGCTACCAAAGACTTGGTCTATGGCCCCAATGCATCTGTGGGAGTCTGTGTTGATGTCCATAGCTACTGTATCACTGAAGGCCCTGTGGATGTCTGGAGTCTGGGCCCCCTACCTGTGACCATGTTGTTGTCTGGGTCTGTGGCTCTGCCTCAGTCAGGGTGTACATTGATTGATGTCTTAGTAACCTATTGACATTGAAGGCCATGTGAATGCCTGTAATCTGGACCCACACCTGAGGACATGTGTCGGTTGAGGGCCACACTGCTGTTGAGTCCATGTCAGTCTGAGTGACCAGCACTGCTAACCGGGGCAGCTGGCTCGGGCTGCTGCCAAGAGCCATGTCTGGGTCCATGGTCCAAGAACAGCTGAGTTTTGTATTGAGGTCCACTAAAGGCCACATGGATGTCAAGGGCCTAGGCAGTCACCTAGGGCCAGGTTAGTGTTCAAGGGTTGAGCCTCTGCTGGGGCCATGCCACCCAGGGCCAGTGTCATCTAGGTCTTGGCTGCTGCCAGGGACTATGACTGGGGCTGTGGCCCTGCCACAGCTTCAGTCTGAGTTTATTTCTGTGACTCCTGTTACCACCCAAATCAGTAAGGATAGAGTTGCAGAGTTGACCCCAACCTTCACTGGCTGAAGCACAAGGGAGAAGTGGCTCTGCCCCACACCAACTGCAGCACTCAGGAGTGTGGGTCCCGGACAGCCCGGTAGAGCTAATTCTGCTGACCAGGGTGTAAATACATATGGGAGACTTGGCCCTACCCTCCCATATGGTGGAATGGGAGAGGGAGAGATGACCTCCCAATCCTGTACCCTTTGACACAGGTGGGGCTTGGCAGAGCTGGTCCCAGGGCCCCTGAGAGTGGGATAGTTGGCCCTCATCAGCTGCAGAACATGAGAGAGTGTACCTGGCACCTTGCCTGGGCAGCACACTAGATCTGACCCTGTTGACAGGTGCACAAGTGAGACATGCCTGTAGGCATGAGAGTAGGAGGACTGCCCCTGACCCCTCCCTGGCTTGCTGGCCTTGAGGACATAACAATGGAAGAGCTGCCTGTGCCTCTCAACAAATGCAACAATCCAGAGAGCTGAATGGGCAAAACAGTAGAGCTGGCCCTGATGATATGAATGTAGGTGAATCAGACCTGAGGTTATGAGAGCAGGAGAACTGGGCCCCCTCCCTTACTGTCTGCTACATTGGGTAAGTTAGCTGGGGCAGTGGCAGAGAGCTTCCCCTGATGGTGAGATGAGGGAAAGCAGGTGAACTGACCAACCCAACTGCTACCCAGGCCCAGAACCAGGACTACAAGGTAGCCCATTCCAACCTCCACCTCATCTATGAACTGCTGGCACATGGGAAGGGGCTGGGCTTGCAGATCCAAAGCTACAGTATCTCCATGACACAAGGCAACAATAGGCTATCAAAGAGGATTTCCAGTGAGGGCCCAGTATCAAGAGTGTACCAGAAGCCAGAGGCCTCATACCAGATCAATGACTCATTGCAATGAAAGCTTGCAAGTAAAGATGTATGGACTAAAGAGTATACTGTGTGACTCACTGGGCCACACTACAGCTTCTACACAAAGACTGTTTTTTGTTTGTTTTGTTTTGTTTTTATTTTTTTGTTTTGTTTTACTTTTAAAGTTTGTTGAGTGGGGTACCTGGTGGTTGCAAGGGCAGAAGGCAGAAGGGAAGGGACAGGGAAATGAATGGAATCTGGGTGCATGATGTGAAATCCACAAATAATCAATGAAAAGTTTCTTTAATATTATTCAGCTTGTTAGATATGTGTAAAGGATTATTTTAGACACAAAGAAATCCATTTTAGTCAGGTGGTGGTGGCTCACTCTGGAATTCCAGCACTTGGAAGACAGAGGCAAGAGGATCTCTGTGAGTTCCAGGCCAGCCTGGTCTCCAGAGCAAATTCCAAGACAGGCTCCAAAGCTATGCAGAGAAATCCTGTCCCGAAACACACACACACACACACACACACACACACACACACACACACACACACACACACACACACACACACACACACACACACACACACACCACACAGGCTATCCCATTTTAGATTAAACAAACACAAGAAGTAATGGTTGTAAAATTTAAGTACTTGATGAAATATTAAAGTCTTTTGAAAAATGAAAAAAATTGACTCTGTACTCTGTGTAGAACCATGTTAATTTTTGGCACATAAACTGGGATATATTGATGAAATATTGTTTTTAAATTTGTTATTGATGAAACCAGACAATAGGAAAACATAATTGTGCTGGTTGTGGTGCTTGTTTTGTTTTTGTCAACCTGACACAAGATAGAGTCATCTGGGAAGAGAAAAACATCAATTGAAGAATTTGCTCCATAATATTGGCCTGTAGAAAGTCTGTGGGGGCATTTTCTGGATTGGTGATTGAAGTAGGAGGGCCCAGCACTGTGGGCAGTACCCCTGCCCCAGGCAGGTGGTCCTGGGTGAGATAAAAAGCAAACTAAGCAAAACATAGGAATCAAATCTGTAAGTAACATCCTTCCCTGGCCTCTGCTTCAGTTCTTTCCTCCAGATTCCCTGCCTTGAGTTCCTGTTCTGACTTCCCTCAGTGTTGGTCTATAACCTGGATGTAGTAAGATGAAATAAATTCCTTTCTTCCTAAGTTGCTTTTGATCACAGTGCTTTACCACAGCTGTAGGAAGTAACCAAGGGCAATAGTGATATATTTGTGAAAGAGATAGAAAACAAACTTTCCGCAAGGAAGCACTCAATTAGGTCCACGATGCATATAAACAAAAGCATGAGAAAATGATGCATTGTGGTCAACATAGTACACAATTTGGCCAAATTGATCAAGGACATAAAGAAATGAGATGGAAGTGAATGCAGTCTGAGGAATCTCAGATAGTAAATTCATCACTGAAAAGGGACATAATATGGGGATACTGAACAGAATTTGATTTGGGCAGTGCTTCTGGAATATAGAGAACTGAAGACTGCATTTGACATCTTAGGGAGCCCATTCGTTAGCTGTAATTGCCACACTGGGACTCAGACATCTCCAAGGCCATCCTTGCCAAACAATTTTTCTTTGATGCTACTAAGGAGTCTTTGACAATTTCCCCAGGGCATGTGGGATACACTAAGCTAAGAGGAGGTTTGATAATATATCAGATCCTTCTGTGTCTCTCTGGTAAGGGGGACTACAGGCTACATTGGGAAGATGCTGCCATCCCCTAGGTTATGAGCAGCAGTGAGAAAACTCTTCCCTGGAAAAGGAGTCATGAATAATCATAAAAACAAGTAAGCTCTCCAGAGAAGAGCTCTCATCCAAGGGCAACATCCTACACAATACATCAATTCTACCTAGACCATCTCTAGATGCAGATGGGACACACATCACCTTTGAAACCAAGAAAATTGAAGATGGTGATGCAACAGTTTCTGTCCCTAGATCTCTGAGTGAGTACTGACTGTGTGAACTACACCAGCCTCACAATTTAAAACCAGAATCAAAAAATATTCCATTATTTTGTTAATACCAGGTTCCACTCTGTTGGTTTACTTGGTTTGAGAGTGTCAAATTAGAGCAAGAACATTTTATCACTAATCATCTTCATCTGAGATCCATTTACCTATCTACTTGTTTGACTGCTCACAACATATAAAAAATATTCTCAAAGTTAGAAGATAAAGAATTAAGGGAGAAGTCAACAGCTATTTAAATAAATGGAGGGACAACTTGGAAGAGTAGAGAACAACATGGAGTGGACATTAGATAGAGTTGATGTTTTGTATCAGGAGTCACTGGTAAAACAATCAACTATATACAGTCATTGTCTACTAAACTGTCTGGATTCAAACCTTGGTTATCTGGTATTACACTGGGAAATTTCATTGTTACATTAGAGGTGTTTAAGATAATGAAGATCAAAGCCAGGCATTGGTGACGCACGCTTAATCCCAGCACTCAGGAGGCAGAGGCAGGCAGGATCTCTGTGAGTTCCAGGCCAGCCTGGTCTACAGAGTGAGTTCCAGGACAGGTTCCAAAGCAATACAGAGAAATCCTGTCTCAAAAAACCAAAAACAACAACAAAAAAGATAATAAAGATTGCCCTTAAAACTTCTGGAATTGGAAGAGATGCTGTGTAATTGTTAGTGTGGAAGGAATATGGTCCAGACCAGAAAATAGCAGTTTATAGAAAAGTAGATGGTAATGGAGGGGTGCTAATAGGCCACTTTGGTGGCTAGAAAGGTTTGAAGGGAAGTTAACTTCTCAAATGAGAACAAAAGAGCCAGACATTCATGTATAACAGGTGGAAGTGAAATCAGATTAAAAGTTGAACAATACAGGTGTGGGAAGAAATGTGTGACATATCCTTTGTTGCTCAGGTAGATTGAATGTCAGTACTTGAATGTCATTCTATTGTATTCTGAAAATGTCATGCAATTAGTTGACAGCAAACTGGCAATGGTGGCACAAGCCTATAATCCTAACACTTGGGAGAAAAAGGTAGGAGGATGTGAGGTCAAGGTCTGTTTTGACTACACAGTGAGTCCCTATTTTTTAAAAGGCTGGTTAACTGCGGAGGATAGATCATGAACCATGTTTCTGATGGCTGATCATAAATGTTATTCATAGAGCTTATGCATAGGCACACAGATGTGTGCACATGCTTAGACATGTACATATTTTAACACAGATGACTACTGACTATTATACTTCAGAAAGCAAATACATAAATGTCAAAATACCTTTTGTGTGCCAAGGAGATTAGGAGTAAGGATTCAACCTTTAAATACTTAAGATCAGAAAAATAAGGAAAATCACAGCTGAGCAGGAGGGTCCAACCCATCCCAATTATTCAGTTAATGCAGAGACATTTTGCTAACATCCTGAAAGGTTCAACTTTCAGAATTTGATATAGAAGTTTTGACTTTTTGAGAATATAATTTTTTTCTAGGCAGTCTATTTTTATACTTCTTTACTTTTAAAATGTCTTGACATTGAGTCAAAAAAGTGTAAAGTTACAGCAGGATAATTTTTGAACAACTAGTGGATGACTGAGATGAAAGCATTAATAATTAGGAGCTTTTTGTTGGTTAATATCGCTTCACTTTATACTGGATGAAATATGTATATAATATAAAAGGAAATATAAATTGTTGAAGTGTTACTCTACTTGTATATGGAATCCAGTAAAATTTGAAGGTCATTGTTTTCCTATGTATATATAGGTTAATCAATTGGAAAAGATCTCTGTCTATATGTGTGTACCCTAACAATTCTGCCTCATCTTCACCTACAAGTACTGGGCTCACACAGGAAGGTTTAATGCTGCCCAGTCTCTGAGCCAGTGTGACAGAAGTCAAAATCAGACTGAGTTATGAGATGTTCAACTAGGATTGGTGTGTGACGTCTGCCAGAAGCCCATCACTGGATTCATGTAAGTAGATTAGAGGTGTTCTTTAAAGTTGCAAAAGCCTCCCAAGAAATTTTCTTTTCATGATTTCAGAACCTGTGTATAATCAAGGAGACCCCAATTACCAGACTAAAAAAAGAGTGAAGAAAAACCCTGTGAGTGACTGGGAAGATGTCATAACTGCAACAACTGGTACCTGAGTGATAGATACATGAGCAGTGTGCAGACAAGGGGAGCTGAGAACAGATGGCATCAGTCTCAAAATAAATGGGACACTTTAGGTAAGCATGGGTATTGTGGTTGGGCAGATCAGTGTGCCCGCTTCAGGATGCTGGGGATTAGAAAGCAGTACATATCCCCAAAGCTGGATCACATATAAGCAAGATCTTGCTTATACAGAAGAAAGTCAATAGAGAATGGGTTGGGAAAGCCTTCACCTTCTGAACTACCTAGCATTGGACTCTCACACTGAATTTCCAAATAAAAGAACAGCTCTCGAGGATATAGAATACTGAAACAGCCCACATTTTAAGCAATACTTGAATTGCTGTAAGAATTCATGTTCTCCTAAGGAACTGCTGAAGAGCTGGTGTAGGGAGCACTTCAGGGTCAAGGACCTATGGAGAACTTTCATGTACAAGTCATTATTCTAGGCACCAAAAGTGAAACTCTGAATGAGATAGGTCAACTAGTGGATCTAATTACAGACACAGTGACTATGCTGAATTACATTTTTCCAGAACTGGTTGCATGAGGTAGGGTGAAAAATAAATGAAGGATTTTAGCCAGAAAGAGTACAAACGATAGATTGAGGAGTCAAAAGTAAATTACCCATAAATATGGCAGGAATAACTAAGGACATAGTGGGGAAACACATAAGGCTGAGGAAATGCACATGGGTTATTGCGAAGCCCTGGGTTGAAGAATGTGTACAGGTGTGGGAGGTGCACCATGTGGGGCATCTGTGGAAAGGATGACTTTCAGGTTCACTTCTAAACCAAAGATGTCACAGCTTTGTGTCATTTTTTTTTATCTAGGCTTGGCTTGCATTTGTTAAAAATCCATAGTTAAGTCAGCACTGCTGGTTTTATTTACCTTTTAGTCAATACAACCAAGTCATTTTCATTTTCTAGTTTTAAAATATGTGACTTAAAAGCTGTTAATTTAATTTCTTCCATTCTATTTCTGTCCATCTGAAAATTTGCAGTTGAAGTAAATTCTGCCTTACTTATATGGTAGGAGCTTAACCTTACATAAGTGTCAGCCACTTAATAAGTCTACAGAATATTCTTGTGTTTTGCTGAGATCCTTTGGAATTATGATTCCAACGCCTTTCTTAAGTCAATCTAATCATCTACTACATGTATATTAAGCCGTCTGCATATCATTATAGACATTACTGATAGGATGGAGACAATTAAAATCCTTGTGCTACTAATTGAGGAGCAAGATGAAAGCGTTAATTCTTTCATACTTCAAGAAAACAAGTATTTCTGAAATTGTTATGATATCAGGCATGGTACCATAAGTGGAATGTATTCATTAATAAGTTCAACATTTGTTGAGAGCCCATTTCCCCCAAGCAATGAACTGGGAATTGGGTGGATGATTGAGACAGTCCAAACACATGACTCACAAAACTTAGCTGTGTAGACAGACTGCTGACAGAAGTATGTACTGTCAGTCTTTTCTCGTTTCAGAATGTTTTACAGCACTTAATCCCTACCAAAACCTTGTAAAATAGATTATTTTATACTTATGTGAAACAAGCCTTAAAAGGTGATTAAAGTCCATATGTAGAGGTGTGACTGTAACCTTCATAAACAGCTACATTCATCTTTCAGATTCATTCAAAACCATCTTAGGTATCCTGGTTACACTATGTGTATGTTCACAATTTCCTTCACAATTCCCCCTTTGTTCATATTTCCCACAAAGGCTTCAAGCATGGTAGCCAAATACCTTCCTGGAGTCATTGTTCCAGCTAGGGCACTGGTGATGACTTCCAGGATAGTAGACTCAGTGAAAAGAATAATTCGTTAATTTGCTATAATTGCTTGTATGGAGCATAGGTGAAGGTTCTAATGGATATTGACATCTTTTCCTGCTTTTCTATATCCCATTCATAGTTTTAAACGGTTATAAATATTCACTTATCAGGGAAAGCAACTTTTTAAAAGATTTTATTATTTATTATGTATACATCATTCTGCTTCCATGTATATCTGTACACCAGAAGAGGGTACCCGATCTCATAATGGAGGTTGTGAGCCATCATGTGGTTGCTGGGAATTGAACTTAGGACCTCTGGAGGATCAGTCAGTACTCTTAATCTCTGAGCCATCTCTCCAGCCCGGGAAAGTAACTTTTATCCACATCCTGCTAATATAGTTTGTTAAAGTGCATTCATAGTTAATACTCAAAGTTGTTAGAAGACATGGATTTTAGTGAGATTTGGAAGAAGAGTGAAATGTTTCCCTCAAATTATTTAGTATCTTCTACATGGCATAAGTGAAAAACGGAAATAATTTAATGCCTTTCAGATACTATAAGACATTACCTTTATTCCCACCACCCTGTGTTTCTAAGTGCCTGAGGGCATCTCAGCTTGGAAGAGGACAAAGAAGTGTAAAATAGTTTAGTGAATTCATCATAAGTATCACTGATGGAGCGGGACAGTTAAAATCCTTGTGCAACTAACTGAAAAGCAGTATGAGAGTACAGATAGAAAGTATACAAAGAAATTTTGGCTTCAGAGGAGAAGACACCTTTTCCTGAGATGTTCAGAGTTAGCTTTATCAGTCAGATGAGATTAAGCACATGTTCCAAGCATGGTGATACATGGCAAGCCACATATTTATCACAAGCCATTTTGTTTCCCTACAGAGATAGATGGATGCCCTTCATGTCGGTCATTCTGTCAGGAGACTGCTGCCATGAATGATCCTTCTGTGAGTGCTGCATGGGTCATGTACACTCAACCAAAAGAAGCAAATAAGCATGGGGGGGGCTGTGATTTTAACCTGGTTAATTCAGGATCTTCAGTTCCTACTTGCAGAATTCTCCCTCATAAGGCAAAAAGAGGAACAAATGAGAACAGCACTAAAGCTATCTTTGTTTCAAGTTCTTGTTATCTATGTATATATTTTAGCTTCCTCAGATGCTGGGGGTTGGATATAGCATGCTAAACAACTTCTTTATCAGTCGTCTGCACAACAAAACCTACATTAAAATTTTAACAATTTATTTTTATCAATTCCTTGAGAATTTCACACAGTGTACTTTCACCATATTCACATCTCCCATAAACCACCGATAACCATATTGTCTACATTCCATCCAACTTTGAGATTTCCTTTTATATTTTTCTTTCCCCCATCAAGTCCAGTTTGTGTTGCTCATCAGGTGTTGAGAGTGAGGCCTGCCCTTGTGTGTAGTCAGCCTATCTGGGGTCACATCATTATATAAAACTGATTTTATATCTCCCAACAGCTATCAAAGGCCAACATCAGATTTTTTTAATGTGGTTTCCATGTTGTTGCATTTGGATTTTCGTCTCAGTGCTGACAGGGAACAACATAGAATTTCTACCTTCAGACAAAGAAGCACTGGACCCAAAGACTGAGTTATCTGGAAAAATCCAGATAGCAAGATTGAAGTTCTAACAAGGGCCACAACACCTTAATCCAGAGATTTCCTATATGAAAAACAGAATAGAAAGAAGACTGGACCAATGGGATGGAATAACAAATTAGAAGATGGCAAGCATGATTTTTCAGTATTTGTAGAATACTGAAAATAGTGTTTTAACCCATACTCCTTATAGGAAACCAACTGGTGAGTTTTAGTATTTGTGCAGATGAAAGGCTATGGGAAATTTCAACAGCACTTCACAAGAGAGTTTCATTTTGGTGGGTTTCTCAGATTGGCCTCAACTACAGGTCTTCCTTTTTGTCATTATTTTGGTTTTCTACTCCCTAACTGTCTTTGGCAATACAACCATCATCACTCTTGCAAGACTGGATCTTCGACTGCATAAACCCATGTACTTCTTCCTCTCCAATCTTTCCTTCCTGGACCTCTGCTTCACCACCAGCACTGTGCCCCAGCTCCTGATCAACCTTCATGGACTTGACAGGACCATCAGCTATGGTGGGTGTGTGGCCCAGCTATACATATTTCTTGCTCTGGGCTCCACTGAGTGTGTGCTCCTGGTGGTGATGGCCTTTGACCGCTATGCTGCTGTGTGTCGTCCCCTGCACTACACAACCATCATGAACCCCTTTCTCTGCCAGACATTGGCTATTGTCTCCTGGGGGGGAGGCTTCATAAACTCTCTCATCCAGACAAGCCTCATGATGGCCATGCCCCTCTGTGGCCGTCAATTGAATCACTTCTTCTGTGAGATGCCTGTTCTCTTGAAGTTGGCCTGTGAGGACACAGGAGGAACAGAGGCCAAGATGTTTGTGGCCAGGGTGGTGATTGTTGCTTGTCCAGCCATGCTCATTTTAGGCTCCTATGTACAGATTGCCAGAGCAGTGCTGAAGATCAAGTCAAATACTGGACGAAGAAAAGCTTTTGGGACATGTGGGTCCCACCTTCTGGTGGTTTCTCTGTTTTATGGCTCAGCCATCTACACATACTTACAGCCCAAGGGCAGCTATTCTGAGAGTGAGGGGAAGTTTGTTGCCCTTTTCTATACTATCATCACCCCCATGCTCAACCCTCTGATTTATACCCTGAGGAACAAGGATGTGAAGGGGGCTCTGTGGAAGGTGTTAGGGAGAGGTACAGACTCAGAGTAACTTGGGGAAGAAGGACCTGCTCACTTTTCTGTTATAGCTTTCATATTCTGTTCTAGGACCATTGTTCACTCCTAATCAGCCCTCAGCAGACCTCAGAGTTTTAGTGCCTTCCTATGGGAGAGGTTAGGGATCTCTTGAAATTCTTTCATTGTCAGTGTCAAAGAATGAAAGTTGGCTTATATCACAACATTCTAGAGAGGGCTTGGGAAGGTGGGATGTTCTAGGGCTTGATGAGAGGAGAGGCTTAGTAAATGTGTCATCGCATTTTCCAAAATGTCTCTGAATTCCAACAGGGTCCCCCAGTGGAGGCATTGAGACTTAATGCAAAGTACATGAGTTCACTGCTATGTTTTTTAGTGGAAAATATGAAAAGAAAATTCAAATTTCATACTCAGATTCTAAAGAATTCTCTCTTAATTTGGCCTTCCCTAGTTACTCATCTCTTAAGCATGGATAATTGTTTATGACATGTTTGTGACTTTATTGTGTCCCTAAGAGTGTGGTAAAATAGAATGACAGGAGAGTTACTCAATCTTCACTGCAAGCAATGGAAATGTTTCACTGAGTCTAGGGGGGTGGTGACAAATAAAATAATTTGAATTAATGATCATAATCTGTCAGTAACATTTGATCATTGTTTCTGCCAGTTATTTTCCATTGTTGTGAGCAAATTATCAGAAAACTCAAAATGAAGATTTATTTTCCTCATGGGTTCAAGAGGTTCAGTCTGTCATGATGCAGAAGACATAAAAGAGAAAAGCAGCTTCACATAATGGCTGGCCAGGAAGCAGAGAGAGGGAGAATACAGGCGCTGTGCTGGCTTTCTCCTTCTCCCCTTTTATTCTCTACAACCCTTCATGTCCATGGACCTTGTCACATGCACTCTCCTCAGGTAAACGCATTCACAGAAACCTCCAAAGATGTGTCTCAAATTTGATTCCTTGGTGATTCTAGATCTAGTCAAATTGTGAAAGAAGATCTTCATAATAACTCTACACATGGTCAATGTGAAAACCCTAGCATATGTTCATCCTGTCTCCATGAGTCCCATTAATCTTAATAATTCTAGAATTGTTCAAAAGGTCCAGTTAAAATTCTCCTGTGAGACTCAAAGCAAACTCTTGCCTATGAGCAACTGTAAACACTGAAATAGAATTTGTAGCCAGAAAGTGGTCCCACATGCCTTTAATTCGAGCATTTGGAGGCAGGGCTGATGGATATCTGTGAATTCAAAGCCACTGTGGTCTACAGAGTGAGTTTCCAGACAGCTAAAAACTATACAGAGAAACCCCGTCCCAAAAAAAAAAAAAGATTTTATACAGTTCCAACATACAATAGGAAATAATGAAAATTCTTGTTCCAAAATGGAGATATGGGAGCATAGACAGTAGAGATGGGACCAAATGATGACTGAAACCCAGCAGGGCACACATTAAAACCTGTAGCAAAGTGTCAGCATCTTAGTCACATAGTGGCATGGATTTTGACAATAGATGCTTCAAAATTCTTTTTAGGATAAAGTTTCTTTTTAATTGTGATTTTTCTAACTTTCCTTTACCACCTCACACAGAGGCAGCCTCTAGTCTGCCATCTTACCGTGAGTCTTCCTCTTATTGAATTTCTACCATACCCAGGCATTTGCATACATTTTCATTTAATGCTCAGGATTAAAAAGCTTGTAATTGATAGCTGTTTCCTACAATGTGTTATGATTCCCTTAAGTTTTACAGATAATTTTGATTTTTAAAATTTAACTCCCCCTGATACCTGGGACAGGAAGAATTCACCCACAAGTTACTTGGCATTCCTAGGCCTGGCAAACACACCTCTGTCCCAAGACTAGAGACCTAGAATTCATGTACAAGCCTTCCAGGCACCTCTGGTGCTGGGCAGTCAGTCACTATTATGCCAAAATGACACCCAAGGCTATGGCCATGTCTCTGTCTGGGCTGCCACCAAGGACTTGATCTATCGCTCTGATGCAGCTGTGGGAGTCTGTGTTGATATCCATAGCTCATGTTATGATTGAATTCCCTGTTTATTTCTGGAGTCTGAGCCCATACCTCTGACCATGTCGATGTCTGGATCTGTGGCTTTGCCTCATCCAGGATCCTCACTGATGTCTGAGGATCCTGTTGCCATTGAAGGCCATGTGGATGATCAGAATCTGGGCCCTTACCTGAGGCCATATGGGTTTCAAGGGCCATGCTGTCATTGCATTCATGCTGATCCAAGTGACAATCACTGCCAACCAGGGTCATGATGACACGTGGCCCAGGATTCTATCAAGGACAATGTTTGGGTCAATGATCCAACCACAGCTGAGTGTCTGTATTAATGTCCATGGCCCATAGTGCCACCTAGGGCTAAGAGGATGCCAAGGGCCTGGGCCATCATCTAGGGCCAGGTTAGTATCATAGTGTTGAGCCACTGCCAGGGCCATGAGGTTCTGAGTAACCTTCTCTGCCACCCAGGACCATGGTGTCATTCAGGCCTGTGATGGTGCCAGGGGCCATGTCTGGGTTGGTGGCCTTTTCAACAGCCTCATGTCCAAGGCTCCTGTTACCACAGAAACCAATAAGGAAAGAGCAACTCAGAGTTGACTCTGCCCCTCACTTGCTGCAGCACTAGGGAGAGCTGGTCCTGTCCCTCACCAACTGCAGGACTGAGAGGGGTCCTGCACCTAGCCCAGGCAGCCCAGTAGATCTGACCCCATTGATGTGGCACAGGTGAATGTACACTGGAGATCTGACTCTACCTTTCATCTGCCATATGGTAGAATGGGGGAGAAAGAGATGACTCCCTACCCCTCGCCCTTTGCCACAGGTGGGGCATGTGATCTGGCTGTGGGGTAATTAGAGTGGGAGAATTGGCACTGTCCCCAG
Source organism: Cricetulus griseus (assembly GCF_003668045.3). Classification (NCBI taxonomy): domain Eukaryota; kingdom Metazoa; phylum Chordata; class Mammalia; order Rodentia; family Cricetidae; genus Cricetulus; species Cricetulus griseus. The sequence continues at coordinate 63,911,545 of NC_048600.1, forward strand.
CAGCAGCACTCACAAGAGCAGGCCCTGCACAGCCTGGGCAGCACACTAGAGCTGGCATTGTTGTCAGGGCACAGGTGAGCTGGCCCAGGTGCATGAGAGAAGGATGACTGACCTTGTCTACCCTCATCTGCCACGTCATGGCATGGGTGCAGGGGAAAAAATTGCCTTCCCTCCCCTCACCCCTTGCCACCTGCAGCAGGTGAGAGAGCTTGCTCCAGGGCCACTGAGGTGGGAGAGTTTGCCCTAACCTCATCAGCTGTAGGACACCAAAGAGAGGGCACTGCACCTTGCCTTGGCAGCACACTAGGGCTGATCCTATTGGCAGATGCACAGGTGAGCCAGGCCTGTTGGTGTGAGAGCAGGAGAGCTGTCCCTGTCACCTTCCTTGAAATATGTATTCCCTGCCTTGCTAGACTCAGGGACATAATAATGGAAGAGCTGGCTATGCCTATCAAGGAATGCAACAATCTAGAGAGCTGGCTCTGCACCCTGCCTGGGCAACACAGTAGAGTTGTCCTTGATGATATGCGTGTAAGAGGAACCAGACCTGAAGGTATGAGAGTAGGAGAACTGGTCCCCCTCTCTTGCTGTCTGCTACATTGGGTAAGTTAGCTGGGGCAATGTCAGAGAGCTCCCCTGTGGTGAGATGAGGAAAAACAGATGAGCTGACCAACCCAGCTATTACCCAGGCCCAGAACCAGGACAACAGGTAGCCCACCCCAACCTCCACCTCATCTATGAACTATTGGAGCATGTGAAGAAGCTGAACCTGCAGATCAAAAGCTACAGGATATCCATGACTCAAGAGAGTAATAGGATATCAAGAGTATAGAAGAAGCCAGAGGCCTCATACCAGACTTAATGATTCATTGCAATGAACACCTGAAACTAAAGATATATGGACTATGGAGTCTGGGTGCAGTTCTGCCCCCAAATTACTCCATCAGCACCTCCTCCCTTCTTCCAGAGACTGCCCCTCACCAAGAGGGCAGACAGGAAGGCCCTGAGTCTAGCCACACCTCAACCTTGCCCCCACTCTGCTCTCTGCCCTCCACCTTCCATCTGAGGTGAGTCTGGGAGATGCTCTGCCCCCAACTTCCCCCACTGCACCCTCCTCCCTTTTTCCTGAGCCTGGCCCCTGAGTAGAGTGAGTGGACCCACCCAGACTGGAAGGCCCACCCTGAGTCCAGACACACCTCACTCTTGGTTCTCCCTCTGCCCTCTGCCCTTTGCTTGAGGAGACTAGAAAGAGGGAGAAACCCCACCTGCACCCACTGGAAGAAGGGATGGGAAGAGGACAGAACACTCAACAACAGAAAGACCAATATGACAACACCAGAATCTAGGGACCCTACACCGGAAAGAACTGAAAAGCCCAATGCAGAGGATGAAGAAGAGATGGGCCTTAAAAATTATATTATGAGGATGATAGAGGCCATTAAAGAGGAAACAAGAAAATCCCTTAAAGAAACAGAAGAAAAAACAAGCAAAAATATTACATGAAGTGCAGGAAAAGACAAACCAAAAAATTCAAGAAATAAACAAAGCTCTTAAAGAATCTAAAGAAAGACAAGAAAAAAATAACCAAACAAGTAAAGGAAACAATTCAAACAGTTCACAGTTTGAAAGCAGAATTAGAAACAATAAGGAAAACATAGAATGAGGGGATGGTGGAAATAGAAAAGCTGGGTAAATGATCAGGAACCATTTATGTAAATATAACCAATAGAATACTAGAGATGGAAGAGAGAATCTCAGGTGTTGAAGACTCCAGGATATACAGTCATTGACCAAAGAAAATCTCAAGTCCAACAAATACCTAACACAAAATATCCAGGAAATATAGGACACTGTGAAAAGACCGATAGAAGAAGGTGAAAAATTTCAGCTCAAAGGTACAGAAAACATATTCAACAAAATCATAGAGGAAAACTTCCCCAACCTAAAGAAGGATATGCCTATGAAAGTACAAGAAGCAAACACCAAATAGATTGGACCACAGAAAGGAGTCCCCTCGCCAAATAATAATCAAAACACCAAACTTACAGAATAAAGAAAAATTATTAAGAACAGCAAAAGAAAAAGGCCAAGTAACATATAAAGGCAGACCGATCCAAATTACACAAAACTTCTCAATAGAAACTTTGAAAGCCAGAAGATCCTGGATAGATGTTCTACAAACTCTAAGGGAACATGGATGCCAGCCCAGACTACTGTATCCAGCAATGCTTTCAATCACTATAGATGGAGAAAACAAGATATTCCATGGCAAAACCAGATTTAAGCAATACATGTTCACAAATCCAGCCCTACAGAAATTACTGGAAGGAAAACTCCAACCCAATGAAGATGGCTCAAAAACCATAGGCAATAGATAATCCCACTTTACCAAACACCAAAAGAAAAAGAGGGAGGAAATCTACACATAATAACAGCACCAACAACAAATCCAAAACAAACAAGAATCAACAATCAATGGTCATTAATATCCCTTAATTTCAATGATCTTAACTTACCTATAAAAAGATACAGGCTAACAGAATGGATATGAAGACAGAATCCATCCTTCTGCTGCAACAAGAAACACATCTCAATGTCAAAGACAGACATTCCCTCAGAGGAAAGGGTTGGGAAAAGACTTTCCAATCAAATGGACACAAAAAAACAAGCTGGTGTAGCAAACTTATATCTAACAAATTAGACTTCAAACTAAAATCAATCAAAAGAAATGAAGGGAATTTCATACTCATCACAGGAAAAGTCCATCAAGATGAAGTCTCAATCCTGAATATCTATGCCCCAAATACAAAGGCACCTACATTCGTAAAAGAAACATTACTAAAGTTCAAATCACATATAAAACCACACACACTTATAGTAGGAGACTTCAACACCCTACTCTAACCACTAGATAGGACCACCAGACAGAAACTTAACAAAGAAACTAAAGAACTAACAGAATTTAAGACCCAATTACATTTAACACATATCTATAGAACATTCTATCCAAACACAAAAGAATATACCTTCTTCTCAGCGCCACATGGAACCTTCTCTAAAATTGACCATATACTTGGCAACATAGCAAACATACACACATGCAAAAAAAATTGGAATAACTCCCTGTATCTTATCAGACCACCATGCTTTAAAGTTAGAATTCAGTAACAACACAAATGGCAGAAACCGTACAAACTCATGGAAATTGAATAATGCACAATTGCACCATTCCTGGGTCAAGGAAGAAATTAAAAAAAAAGAAATTAAGGACTTCCTAGAATTTAATAAGAATGAACACACAACATACCCAAACTTATGGGTCACTTTGAAAGCAGTGTTAAGAGGAAAGTTCATAGCACTAAGTGCTCACATGAAGAAACTGGAGAATAGTCACACTAGAGAATTAACAGCGCAACTCAAGGCTCTAGAACAAACTCACTGGAGGAGTAGACACCAGGAAATAATCAAACTGAGGGCTGAAATCAATAAAATAGAAACTAGGAAAACACTGCAAACACTCAATGAAACAAAGAGTTGGTTCTTTGAGAAAGTCAACAGGATAGACGAACCTTTATCCAAACTAACCAAAAGGCAGAGAGAGCATGCTAATTAAGAAAAACAGAAATGAAAAGGGGGACATAACAACAGACACTGAGGAAATCCAGAGAATCATCAGGTCATTCTTTGAAAACGTGTACGTCACAAAATTCAAAACTCTAAAGGAAATGGACAATTTTTTGGATAGATATCACTTACCAAAATTAAATCAAGAACAGATAAGCGATTTAAACAGAACTATAACCACTAATGAAATGGAAGCATTCATCAAAAGGCTACCAACCAAAAACAGCCCAGAGCCAGATGGTTTCAGTGCAGAATTCTACCAGAAATTCAAAGAAGAGCTAATACCAGTACTCCTCAAATTGTTCCACACAATAGCAGCAGAAGGGACATTGCCAAACTCTTTCTATGAGGCTACAATCACCTTGGTACCCAAGCCCACAAAGACACAATTAAGAAAGAGAATTATAGACCAATATTCCTCATGAACATCAATGCAAAAATACTCAACAAAATACTGGCAAATCAATCCAAAAGCACATCAGAGAAATCATCCACCATGAACAAGTTGGCTTTATCCCAGGAATGCAGGGATGGTTCAACTTACAAAAATCTATCAATGTAATCCACCATATAAACAAACTGAAACAGAAAAACCACGTGATCATCTTGCTAGATGCTGAAAAAGCCTTTGACAAAATCCGTCATCCCTTCATGGTAAAGTTCTTAGAGAGATCAGGAATACAGGAACATACCTAAACATGATAAAAGCAATATATAGCAAACCCACAGCCAACATGAAACTACATGGAGAGAAACTTAGCGCGATTCCTCTAACATCAGGAACAAGAGAAGGCTGCCCACTCTCTCCTTACTTCGTCAATATTGTCCTTGAAGTTCTAGCTAGAGCAATAAGACAACAAAAGGAGATCAAGGGGATACAAATTGGAAAGGAAGAACTCAAACTTTCACTATTTGCAGATGATATGATAGTTTGCATAAGTGACCTGAAAAACTCTACCAGGGGACTACGACAGCTGATAAACACCTTCAGCAAAGTGGCAGGATACAAAATTAGCTCAAAAAAATCAATAGCCCTACTATATACAGATGATAAATGCGCTGAGAAACAAGTCAGAGAAGCATCACCATTTACAATAGCAACTAACAACATAAAATATCTTGGGGTAACACTAACCAAAAATGTGAAAGATCTATATACTAAGAACTTTGAGTCTTTAAAGAAAGAAATTAAAGAAGATACCAGAAAATGGAAAGATCTCCCATGCTCTTGGATAGATAGGATCAGCATAGTAAAAATGGCAATCTTGCCAAAAGCAATCTAGAGATTCAATGCAATTCCCATCAAAATCCCAACACAATTCTTCAAAGGCCTTGAAAGTACTCAACTTCAAATGGAAAAACAAAAAACCCAGGATAGCCAAAACAGCCACGTACAATAAAGGAACTTCCAGAGGCATCACCATCCCTGACTTCAAGCTCTATTATAGAGCCATAGTCCTGAAAATAGCTTGGTATTGGCACAAAAATAGACAGGTTGACCAATGGAATCAAATTGAAAACCATGATATTAACACACACACCTACGAACACCTGATTTTTGACAAAGAAGCTAAAGTTATACAATGGAAAAAAGAAAGCATCTTCAACAAATGATGTTGGCATAACTGGATTCAGACATGTAGAAGATTGCAGATAGTTCCATATCTATCACCATGTACAAAACTTAAGTTAAAATGGATCAAAGGCCTCAACATAAATTCAGCCAGACTGAACCTCCTAGAAGAGAAGGTAGGTGGTACTCTGGAACAAATCAGTACAGGAGACTGCTTTCTGAACATAACACCAGTTGCACAAACACTGAGATCTACCATTAATAAATGGAACCTCTTGATACTGAGAAGCTTCTGTAAGGCAAAGGACATAGTCAGCAAGACAAAACGCCAGCCCACAGAATGGGAAAAGATATTCACTAACCCCACATCTGACAGAGAGCTGATCATCAAAATATACAATGAACTCAAGAAGCTAGCCACCAAAACACCAAACAATGAAATTAAAAAGTGGGGTGCAGAACTAAATAGAGAATTCTCAACAGAGGAATCTAAAATGGCTAAAAGCCACTTAAGAAAGTGCTGAACATCCTTAGTCGTCAGAAAAATGCAGCTCAAAACCACTCTGAGATACAATCTTACTCCTGTCAGAATGGCTAAAATCAATAACACTAATGACAGTCTATGCTGTAGAGGATGTGGAGAAAAAGGAACACTCCTCCATTGCTGGTGGGAGTGCAAACTTGTACAACCACTTTGGAAATCAGTATGGCAGTTTCTCAGGACAATGGGAATCAGCCTATCTCAAGATCCAGCAATTCCTCTCTTAGGCATATACCCAAAGAATGCACACTCATACAATAAGGACATATGTTCAACTATGTTCATAGCAGCATTATTTGTAATAGCCAGAACATGGAAGCAACCTAGATGCCCCTCAACTGAAGAATGGATAGAGAAAATGTGGTACATTTACAGAATGGAGTACTACTCAGCAGAAAAAACCAATGGAACCTTGAAATTCACAGGCAAATGGATGGGACTAGAAGAAACCATCCTGAGTGAGGTAACCCAGTCACAAAAAGATAAACATGGTATGTACTCACTCATATATGATTTTTAGACATAGAGCAAAGGATTACCAGTCTACCATCTACCAGAGGAGCTAGGAAACAAGGAGGACCCCAAGAGAAGATTTCATAGTCCCTCGAAGAAGAGGAACAGGACAAGAACCCCTGAACAAAGTGGGAGCACAGGGGGTGGAGAGGAAGAGGTGGGAAGGGAAGAAGGGGAGTGGGGAAGAGAACAAGAGGACTGAGGGAGGAATAGAAAAGGGCAAGAAAGGAGATGCCTTGATGGAGGGAGGCAGTACAGGTATGGAGAGAGGTCTGGCACAGGGGAAATGTTAGGGGATTCACAGGGATGACCCCAACTAAGAATCCAGGCAGTGGTGGAGAAGATGCCATGGATGCCCTTCCCCTATAATGAGATTGATACCTACCTTGGCTACCATTCCTAGAGCCTTCAACCTGTTTGAAGCAGAAACAGGGCACCCACAGCTAAGCACTGAATCATATTCCAAGAATCCAGTTGAAGAGAGGGAGGAGGGATGAGCAAAGGAGCCAAGATGGTGCTGCAGAAACCCACTGAAACAGTTGACCTGACCTAGTGGAGCATGGAGACCCTAGTCATAAAGCTGTGGAAACATCATTGTACCAAACTAAGCCCTCAGAATGTGGGTGCCAGCTAGAAGGCCAAGACAGTCTATGTGACCTCTAACAGTGGAGCCAGTCTTTATCCCTAGAGCACAAATGGACTCTGGGAGCTCATTCCCTATGGAGGGATACTATTGCAGCCCAGATACAGCAAGGAGGGTCTAGACCCTCCCCCAAATGATATGACAGACTTTAGAGGTCCCTGGTGGAGGGCCTCACTATCCCTGGGGAGGAGTTGAGGGATGGGTTGGGGTGGGTAGTGGGGAACATGGGAGGATGGGAGGACTAGGGAATGGGGAGATGGATATGTAAATATGAGTGGTAATTAAATAATTTAAATTGAAAAATTAAAATAAATAAATACCAGAGAGGCACACACTTGGCTCTCTTTTTCTCTACCCTGCCTAGGCGAGCAGATGAGCAGGCATCTGGTGTAAGCCTGGTAACTGTCTCTGTTGCGTGAGTACTTTCTTAGTAAACTATATATTATCAATCTAAAGAAAAGTTGACTATAAAAAATAGGATTAAAGAATCGATCCCTGAGTACCCTGGGATCCTGTCTCTGCTGAGATCGCTGGGCCAGTCCGGCCCCCACAGAGTGCAGAGAGTCCAGAGGTGAGCTGATTAGGCCCCTAACTTGGGCCCAACTTCTGCCTGCCTTCCCTGGCAAATCCTGCCCTGGGAAAGAATCAGTCCCTGAGGACCCTGGGATCCTGTCTCTGCTGAGATCGCTGGGCCATTCAGGCCCCCACAGAGTGCAGAGAGTCCAGAGGTGAGCTGATTAGGCCCCTAACTTGAGCCCAACTTCCATCTGCCCACCCTGTCAAACCCTCCCCAGGAATCTTCAACAGGACGACTTGAACCCTGAGGACCAAGTAACCCAGAGTCTGCTGACATCTCTGAGCCAGTGCTGCTCTCACCCACCTGGAGAGCGAGTACCTCAGACCTGCCTGCACCCAACTTGAAACCCATCAGAGTATCAAAGTCAATTGCACACACCTGAAGAGAACACCGGACCCATACACACCAGGAAAGGAAGTGACACCAACTGTACCCACTGGAACAAGAGATGGGAAGACGACAATATAAGAACATATCCAAAAACAGGAAAACCAATATGATACCTCCAGAGCCTAGGGACTCTACCCCAGCAAGACATGAACATCCTAACACAGAAGAAGCAGAGGAGAACAACCTTAAAAACAACTTCATGGAAATGATAGAGAATCTAAGAGAGGAAATCAGAAAATCTTTCAGAGAAAAGGAAGAAAAGACAAACTAAAAGATGCAAGAAATCAAGGAAAGCCAAGAAAAATACAATTAAACAGCTGAAGGAAACAGTTCAGGACCTGAAAACTGAATTAGAGACAATAAAGAAAACACAAACTGAGGGAATGCTGGAAGTTGAAAAGCTTAGTAAACAATCAGGAACCACAGACACAAGCATAACCAATAGAATACAAGAGATGGAAAACAGAATCTCAGACGCTGAAGACAAACTAGAGGAAATAAACTCATCAAGCAAAGAAAATATGAAGTCTAACAAAACCATAACACAAAATATTCAGTAAATTTGGGACACTGTGAAAAGACCAAACCTAAAGATAATAGGTATAGAAGAAGGTGAAGAAACCCAACTCAAAGGTGCAGAAAACATATTAAACAAAATCATAGAAGAAAACTTTCCCAACCTAAAGAAAGACATGCCAATGAAAGTACAAGAAGCCTACAGAATGCCAAATAGAGTGGACCACAAAAGAAAGTCTCCTTGTCACATAATAATTAAAACACCAAACGTACAGAATAAAGAAAAAATATTAAGAGCAGCAAGGGAAAAAGGCCAAGTAACATATAAAGGAAAACCTATCAGAATTATAACAGACTTCTCCATGGAAACTCTGAAAGCTAGAAGGCCCTGGATAGATATTCTACCAACTCAGAGAGAACATGGATGCCATACCCAGCAAAGCTTTCAATCACTGTAAATGGAGAAAACAAGATATTCCATGACAAAACCAGATTTAAACAATATGTAACCACTAATCCAGCCCTGCAGAAAGTACTGGAAGGAAAACTCCAACCTAAGGTAATTAACTACACTCGCATAAACATAGGCAATAGATAATCCCACTCTACAAGAACACAAAATAAAAGGCAGGGTAAATCCACATACAATACCAGTACCAACAACAAACAAAAAACAAACAAGAATAAACACTGAAAGGAACTTAATTTCCCTGAATATTAATGGTCTTCACTCGCCTATAAAAAGACACAGGCTAACAGATTGGATATGAAGACAGAATCCAACCTTCTGCTGCATACAAGAAACACACCTCGAATTCAAAGACAGACATTATCTCAGAGTAGAGAGTTGGGATAAGATACTCCAATCAAATGGACCCAAGAAATGAGCTGGGGTAGCTATCCTTGTATCTAACAAGATAAACTTCAAACTAAAATCAATCAAAAGAGATGAAGAAGGTCATTTCATATTCATCATAGGAAAAATCCATCAGGAAGAAGTCTCAATTCTAAACATCTATGACCCAAATACAAAGGCACCAAAATTCGTAAAAGAAACATTATTAAAACTCAAATCACAAATAAGGCCTCACACAGTTATAGTGGGAGATTTCAACACCCCACTCTCACCACTGGACAGGACCAAAAGACAGAAACTTAACAAAGAGACAAAGGAACTAACAGAAGTTATGACCCAATTGGGATTAACAGATATCTATAGAAATTTCTATCCACATTCCGCCGCCGCCGCCGACTGACCTGGAACTAGGTGAGTGAGTTTCTGTCCGCTCCCGACCCCAGGCCAGAACACCCCGACCACCCCCATTCCCCCACCCCCGCCTGTGCCTGCGGGCTTGGGCCAGACACGCCCAGGCAGGGAGGAGCTCCCTGCGCTCCAAATCTGCTAGCACCCCACTCTTCCATTCCACCGAACAACCGAGGAACTAGGAACTAGTGAGGAGACTACCAGGAGCATCAAGATCATCTAGAGTTGTGGACATTGAATTCCTAGCCCCCACACACCACTGGGCCACAAGAGGAGATAGAGAGAACCCACCTGCACCCACTAAAAGAAGATATGGGGAGAAGACAGAATAAAATTTCACTCAACAGAAAGACCAATATGACACCACCAGAATCTAGGGACTCCACTCCAGCAAGAGCTGAAAAGCCCAACACAGAGCATGAAGATGAGAGGACCTCAAAAATTATCTCAGCGAGTTGATAGAGACCTTTAAAGAGGAAACAAGAAAATCCCTTAAAGAAATAGAAGAGAAAGCAAACAAAAAATTAAACGAATTGGAGGAAAAGACAAACCAAAAAATTCAAGAAATAAATAAATCTCTTAAAGAATCTAAAGAAAGCCAAGAAAAAACATCCAAGCAAGTGAAAGAAGCTCTTGAAATAGTTCAAAGCATGAAAGCTGAAATACACACAATAAAGAAAACAGAGAATGAGACCATGTTGGAAATGGAAAGGTTGGATAAACGATCAGGAACTAAAGATGTAAGTATATCCAACAGGATTCAAGAGATGGAAGAGAGAATCTCAGCTACTGAAGACTCACTAGAGGATATACATTCATCAACCAAAGAGAACCTCAAGTCCAACAAAACCCTAACACAAAATATCCAGGAAATATGGGACACCATAAAAAGGCCAAACCTAAGAATAATAGGTGTAGAAGAAGGTGAAGAAACACTGCTCAAAGGTACAGAAAACATATTCAACAAAATCATAGAAGAAAACTTCCCCAACCTACAGAAGGATATGCCTATGAAAGTACAAGAAGCTTACAGGACACCAAACAGACTGGACCACAAAAAGAAGTCCCCCGACACATAATAATCAAAACACCAAATCTACAGAATAAAGAGAAAATATTAAGAGCAGCAAAGGAAAAAGGCCAAGTAACATATAAAGGCAAACCAATCAGAATCACACCCGACTTCTCAATGGAAACTCTGAAAGCCAGAAGGTCTTGGATAGATACCCTACAAGCACTAAGGGAGCATGGATGTCAACCCAGACTACTGTACCCAGCAAAACTTTCAATCACTATAGATGGAGAAAACAAGATATTCCACGACAAAAACAGATTTAAACAATACATATCAACAAATCCAACACTACAGAAGGCTCTGGAAGGAAAATTCCAACCCAACAAACATAACTACACTCACAAAAACACTGGCAGTAGTTAATCTAATTTCACCAAACAAAAAAAGAAACGGGAGGGCAAAATCCACACGCAATGATACCACCAACAATAAATCCAAAACAAAGAAGAACCAATGAACAATGGACATTAATATCCCTAAATGTCAATGGTCTTAACTTACCCATAAAAAGATATAGGCTAAGAGAATGGATACGAAGACAGAATCCATCCTTCTGCTGTTTACAAGAAACACACCTCAACTTCAAAGACAGGCGATACCTCAGAGTGAAAGGATGAGAAAAAATTTTCCAATCAAATGGGCTCAAGAAACAAGCTGGGGTAGCAATCCTAATATCTAACAAATTAGACTTTAAACTGAAAGCAATCAAAAGAGATAAAGAAGGGCATTTTATACTCATCACAGGAAAAGTCCATCAAGATAAAGTCTCAATCCTGAACATCTATGCCCCTAATACAAAAGCACCCACTTATGTTAAAGAAACATTACTAAAGCTCAAACCACACATAAAACCACACACACTTATAGTAGGAGACTTCAACATCCCCCTTACACCATTGGACAGAACTACTAGACAGAAACTTAACAAAGAAACAAAGGATCTGAAAGAAGTTATGACACAACTGGGTTTAACAGATATCTATAGAACATTCCATCCAAACACAAAAGAATATACCTTCTTCTCAGCGCCACATGGAACCTTCTCAAAAATTGACCACATAGTTGGCAGCAAAGCAAACCTCCACAGGTACAGAAGTATTGAAATAACCCCCTGTATCTTATCAGACCACCATGCATTAAAGCTAGAATTCAACAGCAATACGAATTGCAGAAAACCTACATTTGTGTGGAAAATGAATAACTCCCAATTGCACCATTCCTGGGTTGAGGAAGAAATAAAAAAGAAATTAAAGACTTCCTAGAATTTAATGAGAATGTGGACACAACATACCCGAACTTATGGGACACCCTGAAAGCAGTGCTAAGAGGGAAGTTCATAACACTAAGTGCTCATATGAAGAAACTGGAGGAAAGTCACATTAGAGAATTGACAGAACAACCGAAAGCTTTAAAGCAAAAAGAAGCAAACACACCAAGGAGGAGTAGACGCCAGGAAATAATCAACCTGAGAGCCGAAATCAACAAAGTAGAAACTAGGAAAACAGTACAAAGAATCAATGAAACAAAGAGTTGGTTCTTTGAGAAGATCAATAAGATAGACAAACCTCTAGCCAAACTAACCAAAAGGCAGAGAGAGAGCATGCTAATTAACAAAATCAGAAATGAAAAGGGAGATATAACAACGGACACTGAGGAAATCCAGAGAATCTTTAGGTCATACTTTGAAAACCTGTATTCCACAAAATTGGAAAATCTAAAGGAAATGGACAGCTTTCTGGATAAATATCACTTACCAAAATTAAATCAAGATCAGATAAACAGTTTAAATCGAACTATAACCCCTAATGAGATAGAAGCAGTAATCAAAAGCCTCCCAACCAAAAAAAGCCCAGGGCCAGATGGCTTCACTGCAGAATTCTACCAGAAATTCAAACAAGAGCTAATTCCAGTACTCCTCAAACTGTTCCACACAATAGAAGCAGATGGGATATTGCCAAACTCTTTCTACGAGGCTACAATCACTTTGATACCCAAGCCACACAAAGATATGACTAAGAAAGAGAACTACAGACCGATATCCCTCATGATCATTGATGCTAAAATACTCAATAAAATATTGGCCAACCAAATCCAAGAATATATCAGAAAAATCATCCACCATGATCAAGTAGGCTTCATCCCAGGGATGCAAGGATGGTTCAACATACGAAAATCCATCAATGTAATCCACTATATAAACAAACTGAAAAAGAAAAACCACATGATCATCTCACTAGATGCTGAAAAAGCCTTTGACAAAATCCAACATCCCTTCATGATAAAGATCTTGGAGAGAACAGGAATAACAGGAACATATCTAAACATGATCAAGGCAATATATACCAAACCAATAGCCAACATCAAAGTAAATGGAGAGAAACTCAAAGCGTTTCCTCTAAAATCAGGAACAAGACAAGGCTGTCCACTCTCTCCATATCTCTTCAATATTGTACTTGAAGTTCTGGCTATAGCAATAAGACAAGAAAAGGGGATCAAAGGGATACAAATTGGAAAGGATGAAGTAAAACTTTCACTATTTGCAGACGACATGATAGTCTACATTAGTGACCCGAAAAACTCTACCAGGGAACTCCTATGGCTGATAAACACCTTCAGCAAGGTAGCAGGATACAAAATTAACTCAAAAAAATCAGTAGCCCTACTATATACAGATGATAAATCCAATGAGAAAGAAATCAGGGAAACATCACCTTTCACAATATCCACAAGCAACATAAAATATCTTGGGGTAACACTAACCAAAAAAGTGAAAGATCTGTACAATAAGAACTTTGAGACTTTAAAGAAAGAAATTAAAGAAGATACCAGAAAATGGAAAGATCTCCCATGCTCTTGGATAGGTAGAATTAACATAGTAAAAATGGCAATCCTGCCAAAAGCAATCTACAGATTCAATGCAATCCCCATCAAAATCCCAACACAGTTTTTCACAGACATTGAAAGAACAATACTCAACTTTATATGGAAAAATAAAAATCCCAGGATAGCCAAAACAACTCTTTACAATAAAGGATCTTCTGGAGGCATCACCATCCTCGACTTCAAGCTCTACTATAGAGCCATAGTTCTGAAAACAGCTTGGTATTGGCACAAAAATAGACTGATAGACCAATGGAATCGAATTGAAAACCCTGATATCGACCCATGCACCTATGGATACCTTATTTTTGACAAAGGTGCTAAATCTATACAATGGAAAAAAGATAGCATCTTCAACAAATGGTACTGGTACAATTGGATTCAGACATGCAGAAAATTGCAGATAGATCCATACCTGTCACCATGCACAAAACTTAAGTGCAAATGGATCAAAGATCTCAGCATAAATCCAGCCACACTGAATCTTCTAGAAGAGAAAGTGGGAACTACCCTTGAACAAATTGGCACAGGAGACCACTTCCTGAACATTACGCCAGTAGCACAGACATTGAGGTCTGCAATTAATAAATGGGACCTCCTGAAACTGAGAAGCTTCTACAAGGCAAAGAAAACAGTCAGTAGGATAAAACGACCACCCACAGAAAGGGAAAAGACCTTCACCGATCCCACTTCTGACAGAGGACTGATTTCCAAAATATATAAGGAGCTCAAGAAGCTAGCCACCAAAACACCAAACAATGAAATTAAAAAGTGGGGTGCAGAACTAAATAGGGAATTCTCAACAGAGGAATCTGAAATGGCTGAAAGACACTTAACAAAGTGCTCAAAATCATTGGCCATCAGAGAAATGCAACTCAAAACAACTCTGAGATACCATCTCACGCCTGTCAGAATGGCTAAAATAAAAAATACCAATGACAATCTATGCTGGAGAGGATGTGGAGAAAAAGGAACACTCCTCCATTGCTGGTGGGAGTGCGAACTTGTAAGACCACTCTGGAAATCAGTATGGGTAGCTCAAAAAATGGGAATCAGTCTACCTCAAGATGCAGCCATTCCTCTCTTGGGTATATACCCAAATAGGGCATGTACTTACAACAAGGACATATGTTCAACCATGTTCATAGCATCATTGTTTGTAATAGCCAGAACCTGGAAGCAACCTAGATGCCCCTCTACTGAAGAATGGATTGAGAAAATGTGGCACATCTATACAATGGAGTACTACTCAGCAGAAAAAAGCAATGGAATCCTGAAATTCGCAGGCAAATGGACAGAACTAGAGGAAACCATCCTGAGTGAAGTAACCCAGTCACAAAAAGACAATCATGGTATGTACTCACTGATATATGAATTTTAGACATAGAGCAAAAGATTACCAGTATATAATGCTCTTCACCAAAGAAACTAGGAAACATGAAGGACTCTAAGGGATAAATGGTCCCCAGGAATGGAAGTGGCATGAACTCCCGAACTAATTGGGGGCATGAGGGTGGGGGGGAAAGGAGCTGCTACATTAAGAGTAAGAGAAAAGGAGAAGAGGAGAGGAAATGGAGGGGCAGAAACATTGAGTTGGGGGAAAAATAGAGGAGAGAGAGCTGGATGAGAGATACGATATCAGAGGGAGCCCCTATAGGCCCGAGAAGGGATCTGGAACCAGGGAGATCTCCAGAGACCTACAAGGATGACACGATCTGACAATCCAGGCAACGGTGGAGAGGATAACCTAAAAACCCTCCCCCTAAAATGAGATTGATGACTTCTCTTTATGCCATCCTAGAGCCCTCATCCAGTGGCTGATGGAAACAGAGACAGACATCCACAGATATACAATGAGCCGAAATCGGGAATTTAGTTGAAGAGAGGGAGGAATGAAGAACGAAGGGGTATTTCCAGGTTGGAGAAACCCACAGGAACAGTTGACCTGAACAAGGGAGAGCACATCGACCCCAGATGCTGTCCGGGAGGCCCGTACAAGACTGATCCAGACCCCTGAACATGGATGTCAATAAGGAGGCCTCTGCACTCCAGGGAGCCTCTGGTGGTGGATTAGTATTCTTCCCTGGTGCAAGAAGGGACTTTGAGAGCCCATCCCATATGAAGGGTTACACTCTGGCCCTGGACACATGGGGAAGGGCCCAGGACCAGCATAGGAAGACTTGGTGGACTTTGCAGAGCCCCAGTTGAGGGCCCTACCCTGCCTGGGGAGTGGTGGGTGGATGGGGTGGGGGGTAGACTGGGGGTGGGGGAGGAGGGTTGGGGGTGAGGGGAGGGAGAGGGAGAAGGGACTTGAAATAAGCTTGTTCCCTAACTAGAACTAATAAAATAATAAAAAAAATCAAAAAAAGAAATTTCTATCCAAACACAAAAGAATATACCTTCTTTTCAGCATCACATGGAACCTTCTCAAAAATCGACCACATTCTCGGCAACATAGCAAACCTCAACAGGTACAAAAAATTGGAATAATCCCCTGTGTCTTATCAGACCACCATGCTTTAAAGATAGAAATCAAAAACAAATCAAAGTGCAAAATACCTACCAACTCATGGAAATTAACAACACGCATTTGCAACATTCCTGGGTCAAGGAAGAAATAAAGAAAGAAAATAAAGGCTTCCTAGAATTCAATGAAAATGTTGACACAACATACCCAAACTTATGGGACACTTTGAAAACAGTACTAAGAGGAAAGTTCATAGCTCTAAGTGTTCACATGAAGAAACTAGAGAATATCCACACCAGAGATCTGACATCACAGCTGAAAGTTCTAGAAAATACGGAAGCAAATTCACCCCGGAGGAGCAGACACCAGGAAATAATCAAACTGAGGGCAGAAATCAATAAAGTCGAAACAAAACAATTCAAAGAATCAATATAACAAAGAGTTGGTTCTTTGAGAAAATCAACAAAATAGACAGACCGTTATCCAAATTAACCAAAAGGCAGAGAGAGATCATACAAATTAACAAAATCAGAAATGAAAAGGGGGACATAACAACGAACACTGAAGAAATCCAGAGAATCTTCAGGTCATACTTTGAAAACCTGTACTCCACAAAATTGGAAAATTTAAAGGAAATGGACAATTTTCTGGACAGTTATCACTTACCAAAATTGAATCAAGAACAGATAAGCAACTTAAATAGACCTATAACCTCTAAGGAAATAGAAGCAGTCATCAAAAGCCTCCCAACCAAAAAAATCCCGGTGCCAGATGGATTCACTGCAGAATTCTACCAGAAATTCAAAGAAGTGCTAATACCAATACTCCTCAAATTGTTCCACAAAATAGAAGCAGAAGGGACATTGCCAAGCTCTTTTTACGAGGCTACAATAACCTTGATACCCAAGCCACACAAAGAAACAACTAAGAAAGAGAACTACAGACCAATATCCCTCATGAACATTGATGCAAAAATTCTCAATAAAATCCTAGCAAATTGAATACAAGATCATATCAGAGAAATCATCCACCATGATCAAGTAGGCTTCATCCCAGGGATGCAAGGATGGTTCAACATACGAAAATCTATCAATGTAATCCACCATATAAACAGACTGAGAAAAAAAAAAACACACATGATCATCTCACTGGATGCCGAAAAAGCCTTTGACAAAATCCAACACCCCTTCATGATAAAGGTCTTGGAGAAATCAGGGATAACAGGAACATATCTCAACATAATAAAAGCAATACACAGCAAGCCAACAGCCAACATCAAATTAAATGGAGAGAAACTCGATCCAATTCCTCTAAAATCGGGGACAAGACAAGGCTGTCCACTCACTCTATACCTCTTCAATATTGTCAATGAAGTCCTAGCTAGAGCAATAAGACAACAAAAGGAGATCAAGGGAATACAAATCGGAATGGAAGAAGTCAAACTCTCACTATTTGCAGACGATATGATAATCTACATTAGTGACCCGAAAAACTCTACCAGGGAACTCCTACAGCTGATAAACACCTTCAGCAAAGAGGCAGGATACAAGATTAACTCAAAAAATTCGTAGCCCTACTATACACCGATGACACATTGGTAGAGAAAGAAATCAGAGAAACATCATCCTTTACAATTGCCACAAACAACATAAAGTACCTTGGGGTAACACTAACCAAAAATGTGAAAGACCTGTACCATAAAAATTTTGAGTCTCTAAAGAAAGAAATTAAAGAAGATACCAGAAAATGCTGGTATCCATGCTCTTGGATAGGTAGGATCAACATAGTAAAAATGGCAATCTTGCCAAAAGAAATCTGCAGATTCAATGCAATCCCCATCAAAATCCCAACACAATTCTTCACAGACCTTGAAAGAACAATTCTCAACTTTATATGGAAAAACAAAAGACCCAGGATAGCCAAAACATCCCTAAACAATAAAGGAATTTCCAGAGGCATCACCATCCCTGACTTCAAACTCTATTACAGAGCTATAGTCCTGAAAACATCTTGGTATTGGCACAAAAATAGACTGGTAGACCAATGGAATACAATTGAAAACCCTGATATTACTCCCACACACCTATGAATACCTGATTTTTGACAAACAATCCAAATTTATACGATGCAACAAAGAGAACATCTTCAACAAATGGTGCTGGCATAACTGGTTGCAGACATGTAGAAGACTGCAATTAGACCCAAGCCTATCGCCTTGCACAAACCTTAAGTCAAAATGGATCAAAGATCTCAACATAAATCCAGCTACACTGAACCTATTAGAAGACAAAGTGGGAAATACCCTTGAATTAATCGATACAGGAGACCCCTTCCTGAACATTACACCAGTAGGACAGACACTGAGGACAAAATTGATAAATGGGATCTCCTGAAATTGAGAAGCTTCTGTAAGGCAAAGGAGACAGTCAGCAAGGCAAAACGGCAGCCCACAGACTGGGAAAAGATATTTACCAACCCCACATCTGACAGAGGGCTGATTTCCAAAATATACAAAGAACTCAAGAAGCTAGTCCCCCATACATGAAACAATCCAATTAAAAAGTAGGGTACAGAACTAAATAGACAATTCTCAATAGAGGAATCTAAAATGGCTGAAAGACACATGAGAAAGTGTTCAACATACTTAGTCGTCAGGGAAATGCAAATCAAAACAACTCTGAGATACCATCTTACTCCTGTCAGAATGGCTAAAATCAAAAATACCAATGACAGTTTATGCTGGAGAGGATTCAGAGAAAGAGGAACACTCCTCCACTGCTGGTGGGAGTGCCAACTTGTACAGCCACTGTGGAAATCAGTATGGTGACTCCTCAAAAAAATGGGAATGAGTCTATCACAAGATCCAGCAATTCCACTCCTAGGCATATACCCAAAAGAAGCATATTCATATAACAAGGACATATGTTCAACCATGTTCTTAGCAGCATTATTTGTAATAGCCAGAAACTGGAAGGAGCCTAGATGCCCCTCAACTGAAGAATGGATAGAGAAATTGTGGTAGATTTACACAATGGAGTACTACTCAGCAGAAAAAAACAATGGAATCTTGAAATTTGCAGGAAAATGGATGGAACTCAAAGAAACCATTCTGAGTGAGGTAACCCAATCACAAAAAGACAAACATGATATGTCCTCACTCATATGTGGACCTGCTTTATGATACATAGTAGTGACCATGCTTTATCAGAGCTGTTTTTAATGATGTTGCTCAGAATGGTCTCCTCCCAGGTGATGACTGAGAAGCTAATTTAAAAAAAAATGGTGCCAAGTACCACAAGAGTAACAGAACTGTGCTGTTTTCCGGGATTTTGTTTTTTACTTTGTTGTTTGTTTGTTTGTTTGTTTGTTTTGTTTTTGTTTTGTTTTGTTCTTTGTTTTTTTTTTAAATGGAGTGTGCTGTAAGTCTCTACAATTTTGTTCAAATGACTGCAGAACCTGGAAAAGCTGTTGTTGCTATTGATGTATAACATATTGCCATTATTGCGCTTTCTCTCTCTCTCTCTCTCTCTCTCTCTCTATATATATATATATATATATATATATATATATATATGCTAATTGAAACTCAAATATGTGATGAATGCAAGGTGTTTCAGTGAGAGCTCACCTGTGCATGCAAATTTGATTTCATCTTTAGTAAGTAGTAAAGTTATATGCTTGCCAAAAAAAAATTAAGTGACACACTGGAAGACAAATGTCACACAATTTCAATTCTATGTGTAACCTAGAAATGATGAACTTATGGGAACAGAGAGCAGAATTGTGGCTATTAGGCTTCAATGTGGGTCTTTTAACAATGGGGAAACAATTGGTTTAAGGATATAAAACTGCAGTTGCACAAGAGGCATGGACTCTGTGAAGTCTTGAGGTCTACTGAGAGCATGATAAATATGGTTGATAACAATATCCTGTATTTTAAAAGTTGTGAGATAGTATACTTTAAGTGTTCTCAAAACAAAGATGATGAATATGTGTGATATAACATGTTAATTGGTTTAATTTAGCCATGCCATTGTGAACATACTATATTGTGTATCATAATTGTGCATGACTTTATTTATGAGCTAAATAAATGAATGGAAAAAATAGGATTAAAAATAAAGGATCAGACATTTTTTAAAAAGATATATATACTAAAGGGCTCACTGTGTGATTCACTGACCACACTACAGCTTCCACCACAGGATTTTTTAAAATTGCTTTTGTTTGGTAAGTGGGTTTGGTTTTCTTTTATGGTTTGTTTTGTTTTGTTTTACTTTTAAATTTTGTTTCAGGGGGGAGATTGCAAGATCAGAGGGCAGAAAGGAGGGGGCAGGGAAGTGAATAGGATCAGGATACATGATGTGAAATCCACAAAGAATCAGTAAAAAGTTAAAACAAAAAGTAATTCATCTCCTTAGATACATGTAAAAGATTATTTTAGACAATTACATTATTTATTTTAGATTAATTACATACAAGAAACTAGGATTGTAAAACTTAAGTAATTGGTGAAATATTACAGTTTATTGAAAAATGAAAATAATTAACTCCCTACAATGCATATAACTGTGTTAACTTTTTGGTACACAAACTGGGATATATTGATGAAATATTGATTTTGAGTTTGTTGTTGATGAAACCAGACAATGGGAAAACATAATTGTGCTGGTTGTGGTGCCTATTTTATTTTGTTTTGGTTTTTGTCAACCTGACACAAGCTAGAGTCATCTGGGAAGAGAAAACATCACTTGAAGAATTGATTCCATCATATTGGCCTGTAGGAAAGTCTTTGGGGCATTGGAAAGTCTTTCTGGATTGGTGATTGATGTAGGAGGGCCCAGCACTGTGGGCAGTACCCCTGCCCCAGACAGGTGGTCCTGAGTGAGGTAAAAAGCACACTAAGCCAAACATGGGAAACAAGGCAGCAAGTGGCATCTTTCCGATGCCTCTGCTTCAGTTCTTGCCTTCAGGTTCCTGCCTTGAGTTCCTGTTCTGACTTCCCTCAGTGTTGAACTATAACCCGCCAGTTGTAAGATGAAATAAACTCTTCTTCCTAAGTTGCTTTTGACCAAAGTGCTTTACCATAGCCATAGGAAATAACCTAGGATAATAGTGATACATTATGTTTGTGTGTGAGAAAGACAGAAAACAAACTTCCATAAGGAAACATTCAATTAGGTCAATGATGAATATTAACAAGACCTTGAGAAAATTTGAGGTGTGGTCAATACAGTACTCTTCAGATGAGACAGGGAATTTGGCCTGATTGATCAAGGACATGAAATGAGATGAAAATAAATGCAGTCTGATGAATCTCAGATGGTAAATTCACAAAGGGCAGAAGGTCATTTTATGGGGATATTAAATAGAATTTGATTTGGGCAGTGTGTCTGGAATATAGAGAACTGAAGACTGCATTTGACATCTTAGGGAGCCCATTCGTTAGCTGTAATTGCCACACTGGGACTCAGACATCTCCAAGGCCATCCTTGCCAAACAATTTTTCTTTGATGCTGCTAAGGACTCTTTGACAATTTCCCCAGGGCATGTGGGATACACTAAGCAAAGAGGAGGTTTGATAATATATCAGATTCTTCTGTGTCTCTCTGGTAAGGGGGACTACAGGCTATATTGGGAAGATGCTGCCATCCCCTAGGTTATGAGCAGCAGTGAGAAAACTCTTCCCTGGAAAAGGAGTTATGAATAATCATAAAAACAAATAAGTTCTCCAGAGAAGAGCTCTCATCCAAGGGCAACATCCTACACAATACATCAATTCTACCTAGACCATCTCTACATGCAGATGGGATACACATCACCTTTGAAACCAAGAAAATTGAAGATGGTGATGCAACAGTTTCTGTCCCTGGATCTCTGAGTGAGTACTGACTATGTGAAATACACGAGCCTCACAATTTAAAACGAGAATCCAAAAAATTTTCCATTATATTGTTAACATCAGATTTCACTCTGTTGGTTACCTGGTGGCTGGAGAATAGATATATGTCAAATTAAAACAAGAACATCCTATCACTAACCATCTCCATCTAAGACCCATTCACCTATGCACTCATTTGGCTACTCACAACATGTAAAAAAATTCTCAAACTTGAAAGATAAAGAATTAGGGGTATAGGCAACACTTACTGAAGTGAAATCAAGGAAGACCTGTTAGAAGATTAGTCAACAAGAAGGAGTTAATCTTAGAGTTGGCATTATATCAAGAGTCACTGTTAAAACAATCAACTCAATGTAGTCATTGTCTACTAAACTCTGTGGTCTCAATCCTTGGTTATCTGGTATTATACTAGATAATTTTGTAGTTACATTTGGGGTGTTTCATATAATGGAGATAACCCTAAAAACTTCTAGAATTGGAAGAGATGGTGTCTAATTCTTAGTGTGGAAGGAATATGGCCCAGACCAGAAAATGACAGTTAAAGAAAAGTAGATGGTAATGGGAGAGTAGGACAATTGGTGGCTAGAATGTTTGAAAGTAAGTTAACTTCTCAAACAGGAACAAAAGAGCCAAACATACAGGCATAACAGGTGGACGTGAAATCAAATTAAAAGTTAAGAATACAAGGTTGAAAAATACAGGTGTGGAAAGAAATGTGTGACTTCGTGCAGTGATGTAGAACGTCACTTATTGATTTCATTCTCTTGTATTCTGAAAATGCCATATAATTAGTTGACAGAAAGTTGCTCATGGTGGCACAAGCCTATAATCTCAACTCTTGGGAAGAAAAGGAAGGAGAATATAAGGTCATGATCTGTCTAGGCTACACAGTGAGTCAAGATATTTTAAAGGGTAGTCTCACTGTGAAAGATGTTGTATAAACACTATTTCTGATGGCTGACCATATATGTGTGCACATGCTCAGACATAAACACATACTTTAACATGGATGACTACTGACTATTGTGTATTTCAGAAAGCAAATACGTAAATGTCAAGATATCTTATGTGTGCCAAGGAGATTAGGAGTAGGGATTCAACCTTAACACACTTAAGATCAGAAAAATAAGGAAAATCACAGCTGAACATAAGGATCCAAAGAATCTCAATTATACAGTTAAAGCAGGGATATTTTGCTAACATTCCAAAATATTCAATGTTCAGATTTTGATATGGAAGCTTTGATTTTTAAAAATATCAAAATTTTTAAAGCAGTCTATTTTTATACTTCTTTACTTTAAAAATGTCTTCACATTAGCCAAATGTTGGTGGCTCATGCTTTTAATCCCAGCACTCTGGAGGCAGAGGCAGGCAGATCTCTGTGAGCTCGAGACCAGCCTGATATACAAGAGCTAGTTGCAGGACAGCCTCAAAAGCCAAAGAGAAACCCTGACTCACCCCCCCAAAATATGTCTTCACATTGAGCCACAAAAGTGTTAAGTTATGGCAGGATGATTTTTCAATAAAAGGAGGTGACTGATATGAAAGCATTAATAATTAGGACCTTTTTCATTGGCAGTATCATTTCATTTTTTACTGGATGAAATATGTATATAATGTAAAATGAAATGCAAACGGAAGTGTTCCCTACTTGGATATAGAATCCAGTAAAACTTGAAGGTAATTATGTTACTCTTTGTATGGAGGGTAGCAGTCAAATGGAACATATCTATGTCTATATGTGTGTACCTTAACAAGTCTGTCTCATCTTCACTCACAAGGTACTGGTCTCAAACAGGAAGATTCAATGCTGCCCAATCCCTGAGCCAGTGTGACAGAAGTCAAAATCAGAATGAGTTATAAGACATGCAGGTAGGAATGATTTGTGGCATCTTTCAGAGGGTCATCACTGGATTCAGGTAAGGAATTATTTACATGTGTCCTTAAAGGATGCAAAAAGCTCCCAGGAGATTTTCTTTTCATGATTTCAGAACCTGTGTATAATCAAGAAGACTTCAATTACCAGAGTCACAAAAAGAGTGAAGAAAAACTGTGAATGACAGACAAGGTAACATAACTGCAGCAACTGGTACCTGAGTGATAGATACATGAGCAGTGTGCAGACAAGGGGGCGCTGGGAATGAATGGCGTCAGTCTCAAAATAAATGAGACACTTTAGGTATGGGTATTGTGGTTGGGCAGATCAGTGTGCCCCCTTCAGGATTCTGGGGATTAGAAAGCAGTACATATCCCCAAAGGTGGATCACATATAAGCAAGATCTTGCTTATGCAAAACAAAGTCAATAGAGGATGGGGTGTGAAAGCCTTCACCTTCTGAACTACCTAGCATTGGACTCTCACACTGAATTTCCAAATGAAAGAGCAGCTCTCAAGGATATAGAATACTGAAACAGCCCACTTTTAAAGCAATATTTGAATTGCTGTAAGAATTCATGTTCTCCTAAGGAACTGCTGAAGAGCTGGTGTAGGGAGCACTTCAGGGTCAAGGACCTATGGAGGGAGAACTTTCATGTACAAGTCATTATTCTAGGCACCAAAAGTGAAACTCTGAATGAGATAGGTCAACTAGTGGATCTAATTACAGACACAGTGACTGAACTGAATTACATTTTTCCAGAATTGGTTGCATGAGGTAGAATCAAAATAAATGAAGGATTTTAGCCAGAAAGAGTACAAACAAGAGATTAAGGAGTAGAAAATAAATTACCCATAAATATGGCAGGAATAACTAAGGACATAGTGTAAACACATAAGGCTGAGGAAATGCACATGGGTTTTATCGCGAAGCCCTGGGTTGAAGAATGTGTACAGGTGTGGGAGGTGAAACATATGGGGCATCTGTGGAAAGGATGACTTTCAGGTTTACTTCTAAACCAAAGATGTCACAGCTTTGTGTATTTTTTTTTATCTAGGCCTGGTTTTGCATTTGTTAAAAATCCATAGTTAAGTCAGCACTGCTGGTTTTATTTACCTTTTGGTCAATACATCCAGATCATTTTCATTTTCTACTTTTTATAATGTGACTTAAAAGCTGTTAATTTAATCTCTTCCATTCTGCTTTGTCAAGCCTAAAACTTGCAAGTGAAGTGAATGTTGCCTTACTTATGTGATAGGAGCTTAGCCTTAGATATGTGTCAGCCACTTAATGATCTACAGCATCTTTTTCTGCTATGCAGAGATCCTTTGGGGTTCCAACTCCAGCATCTTCCATAAGTCAATCTAATTGTGTACTGAAACTATATTTAGCTGTCTACATATCATTATAGACATTACTGATAGGATGGAGACAATTAAAATCCTTGTGCTACTAATTGAGGAGCAGTATGAAAGTGCTAATCTTTCCTACTTCAAGAAGACAAATATTTTGGGGATTTTATGGTACCATAATTGCAATGGACTCATTAATAAGTTCAACATTTGTTGAGAGCCCATTTCCCCCAAGCAATGAACTGGGAAATGAGTGGATGATTGAGACGGTCCAAACACATGACACACAGAGCTTAGCTGTGTAGACAGACTGCTGATAGAAGCATACACTGTCAGTTTTTCTCATTTCAGAATGTTTTACAGCACTCTATCCCCACCTAAATCTTGCAAAATAGATTATTTTATACTTATGTGAAACAAGTCTCCATAAAAGGTGATAAAATCCATATGTAGAGGTGTGACTGTAACCTTCATGAACACCTGTACTCATCTTTCAGATTCATTCAAAACCATCTTAGGTATCCTGGTTACACTATGTGTATATTCACACTTTCCTTCACAATTCACCCCTTTGTTCATATTTCCCAGAAGGCTTCAAGCATGGTAGCCAAATACCTTCCTGGAGACATTGTTCCAGCTAGGGCACTGGTGATGACTTCCAGGACAGTTAGACTCAGTGAAAAAACTAATGTGTTAATTTACCAGAACTTATTGTATGGAGCATAGGTGAAGGTTCTGTTGGTTATTGACATCTTTTTCTGCTTTTGTATATTGTATTCAGATTTTAAACTATAATAAATGTCCACCTATAAAGGAAAGTTACTTTTATCCACACCCTGCTAATATCATTTATTAAAGTGCATTCATAGTTAATTCTCAACATTGCTAGAAGACATGGATTTTAATGAGATTGGGAAGAAGAGTCAAATATTTCACTTGAGTTATTTAAGAGCTACTACATGCCATAAGTGAAATTTGCATTAATTTAATGCCTCTTATATACTGTAAGAAAAGACATTACCTTTTTATCTGTGTTCCTAAGTGCCTAGGAGCATCTCAGCTTGGAGAGGACAAGGAAGTTTAAAATAATTTAGTGAGTTCATTTTAAGCATCATAGATGGGGCAGAGACAGGTAAAAGCCTTGTGTTACTAATTAAGAAGCAGTCTGATGTTTAGCATGCACTAGAATAACATGAACCTGCTCCTCTTTCTTGACAACAAAAAATGTATGATGCAGTAAACAATGTAGTGCTATGTCATAGCCAGTCCATGCCTACAAGTGATCAAACTGAATGCAACCCATGAAAATGCAATTTAATACAAAACAGTAGTGTTCCTGTATTTTCCTGAATGTGTTTTTATAGTTTATACCAGTCTTTATTGTCCTCCAGCAAGGGATTGAATTGTTATTAAAAGGATTTTTGTGAATTTCCTGAGATGAACCAGGTGGCCTAGAGCTGCATGACAATTACAGCAACATAAGCATGAGAAGACTTGTAGCTGAGTGTATTCCATACAGCTTCGTTTAAAGGATTCCATAAAACTGGTTTCATCAAAAATGCAATAAAAAAGTGCACAAAGGTTTTGTTACTTTTGTATGTAACTTTATGAATAAAATGAAAGTGCTAAACTTAGCAGTTTAACACAACTCTCCCAGGAGACCTCTCTGAGCCAATTAAATGCCTGATTTAATCATATTATTTAGCAAAATTGTCATTAATCTTTACTTTGCTGCCTATCTTCTTTGAGTGAATATTAGCTTTTACAAGGAAGGTTTCCTTGTGCATACACAATATGAGCCCAGGAAGTTGAGTACATTATACCCCCTTAAAATGAATCAAGTCAGTAAATATATTAAGTTATATTTAAAATATATGGACAATTTTAATTAAAAAAAGAATCAGTCTGAAAGTACACACAGATACCATAGGGAAAAATGGCTTGAGAAGAGAAGATACCTCTTTCTGAGACATTCAGAGTTGGGATGAAATTGGGCGCATCCATGTTCCAGGCATGGTGATACATGGGAAGCCATATATTTATCACAAGCTGATATGGACTGCAGAATTATGCAGTGAGATCAGTGAATACTTCAGGGGTCAATCCATCAAAGATGCATATCTCTTGAAGTATAAGACCTCATTTGGCAAGATGATGAGGAGCATTTGCCACCAGCATCGCACATTTGATGGAGATACCTTATCTGCAAGGCGATAAGGAATATTGTCTTCTAAATCTGTTAGCTGTCCCCATTGCAGATTTCTTATGTGAAGAGCCATTTCCCTCATATTACAGCTTGGGGATTTCTCCCACAGCACTACAATGTGGGAATCATTTACTGGTCACATTTTCCCCTATGCATTGTTATATTGGATGACTCCCTCCAACAATGCATGATTCTGGGAAGAAAGTAATCACACTCAATACCCTTACTCTTTCTACCAGGTCTTTGTATAAACTGCAGTTATCTTCCTTGGCAGACACTTGGTCAGTGTTTGTGCCCAGACAAAGAGACCTCAACTGAGACACTCACAGATGCCCAAAGACTAGAATTATAGCATGCCTGAAGTTGTTGAGCCATAGCTCTCAGAGAGCTGGAGAACAAGAGTGTCCTAGATTCTCTCTGCCAGAATATAGGACAGTGCTGTCCCAAGCTAAACTCACATTAACCTTAAGGCATGCCTATTCTTTGTTTGCCAGTGTTAACTAAACACCTATGTCTCCAGCCTACCTCTGTACCCCCTGCTCTCTGGTCACGATCTCACTTCTGTAACCTTGGACCCTTATGATGCCATGACAGTGATTCTGCCTTTATTGCTTAGCCTGGGAATGTGCTTCTGACCAACGAAAGAGATAACTCTGTAACTATTATCTCCTGCCTCAAGCCTCTGTGGGGAGAGAGATTTTTGGAGAGAGGAGACTAGAAAGGTAGTAGCTGGAGGAAGAATCTGGTAGAAGTTAGCAGAAATGTAAAAGGATAAGAATGTAGGAAAAATAAATACTTAGGAAAAATGACGAGGAGGAGGAATGAAACAGAATTAGAATTAGAATTAGAATTGAGACCTAGAATTAGAGCTAAGAAATTGTAGCCAATCTGGACAAAAGAATTAGATCAGACAAAAGATAAAAAGAGAACAATAAGAGCACATGTATAGAAAGAAAGTGTTGTGAGAAGATTCTTTTTCTATTTCCCTCAAACTTAGATCCAACACTTATTGTCGTGTTTCTTTTTGATCCCTAATCAAAGACTTTTAAAGTAGTACCTTGAAAGCTTCACTAACAAACCATAATGTTTCCCTACAGAGACAGATGGATACTCCTCTCAGTCTGACAGAGGACTGCTGCCATGACTGAGTCTTCTGTGAGTGCTGCATGGATCATGTACGTACAATCAACAAAGAGAAGCAAATAAGCATTGGGCAGAGCAGATTTGTGATTTTAACCTGGTTAATTCTAGATCTTTAACTACTTGCAGAATTCTGGCTCATAAACCCAAAAGAGGAACAAATGAGAATGACACTGAAGCTATCTTTTTGTGAAGTTCATGTTATCCATATATTGATTTTAGTTTTCTTAGGTGCTGGGGGTTGGATAAAGGACCTTACACATACTACACAACTTCTTTATCAGCCATCTGCACCACAAACCCTATATTAAATTTTTAGCAATTTATTTTTATTAATTCTTTGAGAATTTCATACACTGTACTCTCAACATATTCACACTTCCCGTTAAACTACCCATAACCACATTCTCTACATTCCATCCAACTTTGAGATTTCCTTTTCTTTTTTTTCTTTCCCCCATCCAGTCCAGTTTGTGTTGCTCAAGTCTTGTGAATGAGGCCTGCCTTGGTGTGTGGTCAGCCTATCTGGGGTCACATCATTAAATGAAACTGATTCTACATCTCCCAACAGCTATCAAAGGCCAACATCAGATTTTTAATGCAGTTTCCATGTTGTTGCATTTGAATTTGCATCTCAGTGCTGACAGAGAAGAAATATATAATTTCTACCTTTAGACAAAGAAACACTGGATCCAAAGACTAAGTTGTCTGGAAAAATTCAGACAGCAAGATTGAAGTTCTAACAAGGGCCACAACACTTTAATCCAGAGATTTCCTATATGAAAAACAGAATAGAAAGAAGACCAGACCAATGGGATGGAATAGCAAACTAGATGACAAGCATTATTTTTGAGTATTTGTAGAATACTAATAATAGTGTTTTAAAGCATACTCCTTATAGAAATCCATAGGTGAGTTTTAGTATTTGTGCAAGTGAAATGCTATGGGAAATTTCAACAGCACTTCACAAGAGAGTTTCATTTTGGTGGGTTTCTCAGATTGGCCTCAACTACAGGTCTTTCTTTTTGTCATTATTTTGATTTTCTACTCCCTCACTATCTTTGGCAATACAGCCATCATCGCTCTTGCAAGACTGGATCTTCGACTGCATAAACCCATGTACTTCTTCCTTTCCAATCTCTCCTTCCTGGACCTCTGCTACACCACCAGCACTGTGCCCCAGCTCCTGATCAATCTTCATGGACTTGACAGGACCATCAGCTATGGAGGGTGTGTGGCCCAGCTATACATATTTCTTGCCCTGGCCTCCACAGAATGTTTGATTTTAGTGGCGATGGCCTTCGACCGCTATGCTGCTGTGTGTAATCCACTCCACTATACCACCATTATGCACCCCCTTCTCTGCAGGGCATTGGCCATCTCCTCCTGGATAGGAGGCCTTGTGAACTCTCTTATTCAGACAGGACTTGTGTTGGCCATGCGACTCTGTGGTCATCAAATCAATCACTTCTTTTGTGAAATGCCCATATTCCTGAAATTGGCCTGTGAGGACACAAAAGGAACAGAAGCTAAGATGTTTGTAGCTCGAACAATAGTCTTAGTGTGCCCTGCAGTTCTGATTCTAGGCTCCTATGCTCACATTGCTCAGGCTGTTCTAAAAGTCAAGTCAATGGCTGGACGAAGAAAGGCTTTTGGGACATGTGGGTCCCACCTCATGGTGGTGTCTCTCTTTTATGGCTCAGGTATTTATACCTATCTTCAACCAGTCCACAGATATTCTGAAAGCAAGGGAAAGTTTGTTGCCCTTTTTTATACTATTGTTACCCCCATGTTCAATCCTCTGATATATACCCTGAGGAACAAAGATGTAAAGGGTGCTCTGTGGAAGGTACTAGGGAGAGGCAAAGACTCGGGGTAAGAGGTGAGGAGAAAAGCTAGTAAAATTTTTGTGGCATCTCTCATATATAGAATCCTATCTTGATCTTTCATTGGCCACAGAAAACAGTCCAGTAGTTTTCAAGATTTTAAGGCCTTCCTTTTAAGTACTTTATAAGAGGCTATCTGTTGTGTTGCTTTGCAGGTCAGTATCTGTGGTCTTCATGCAAAAGAGAGTATGATGTTATTTATATCACAATTTCCCACAAGAATTTACTTGGACAGTATATTCTGGCCACACTGTAAGGTAATAATAGGCTATATATATTTGGGGCAGTCATGGGAGAGATAAATAATGTGAAATTTCTTTTTATCAAGTCAGTGATTCCCATCACAGATGATACTGGGCCTAACTATATAAGTATTTAGTTTACCACCTACTTTTTAAGTAATTGTGGTTCTAGTCACACCCTCCCAAAATCTTTTTTAACTTTCTTTTTGATTATTACTTGTTTTTTTCACATCATACATCTTGATCTTATTCATCTCCCTTCCCTGCATATCTGTCCCCTGCCTTTTCAGCACTGCCCCCAATAAAAATTTAAGAGAAAAAAGAAAAGAAAAATGGGGGGAAACTCCTCATGGTAGCTGTAGTGTGACATATTGAGTCACACAGTAAACCCTTTTACCCATATATCTTTACTTGCAAGTGTTCGTTGCAAAGAGTCATTGGTGTTGTTCGAGGCCTCCGGTTTCTGCTATACTGTCAATGCTGGCCCCTCATTGGAACTCCTTGGGTTATCCTGCTCTTGCCCTGTGTTATGGAAATACTGAAGCTTTGGGTCTGCAGGACTGGTCCCTTTAAGTGCTCTAACATATCACAGATGCAGTGGATATTGAGGTGGCCCAACACATAACCCTGGTTCTGGGCCTGGGTAGTTGCAGGGTTGGTCAGCCCACCAGTTCTCCCTTGTCCTCACCACAAGGGAAAGGTCTCCTGAATTGCCCTGGCTGGTTCATCCATTGCAGCAATGAGCAAGGAGCAAGCCAGTTCTCCTGCTTTCAGGTCCTCAGGGTTAGTTCTCCCACACCTACACCTTCAGGGCCAGCTCTACCATGTTGCTCAGACAAGGCATAGGAACAACTCTCTGGAGTGCTTCAGCAGATAAGGGGCAGAGTTATCTCTCCTGCTCTAATGACCTCAGGGCCAGCTCTCCTACCTGCCTCAGGTGTTGATGGGCAGGTGGTGGGGGGGAACAGGTCGGGGACATCTCTCTCAGGTCCATGAGGCCACATGACAGGTGAGTAAGGGGACGGCTCTCCCATGCTAATAACGTCAGGGCTGGCTCACCCACTCCTCTTTCAACAGGATTGGCTCTATTGTGATGCCCAGGTGAGGTGCAGGGCCTGCTCTTCCTAGTGTTGCAGCTGTAGTGGGCAGGGACAACTCTCCTGCCCATATGACCTCAGGGCCTGTTCTCCCACCTGCCTCAAGTGTTGATGGGTGGAAGACAGCATCTCTCCCCCACTCATGCCATCACATGGCAGATGCCCTCCCAACATCTTAAGGCCCAATTTTCCTGACATCCACTACCCTTCTAGCTTTCTCATGGTTTCTGTTCCTGAGAAAATAAGGAGATCATGGTCTGAGACACTTCACTCAACATACAGAGTTTTAGATCTTATAGGTGTCCTCCTGAGGGATCCTTGACAGTCTTGTTCCAGTATCACAAATAGATTGAAGGCACTAATATAAAAATGAAAAAAATATTAAATTTTCAGAAGATCACATGGAGGATTATGTCATGGCTTTTATCTTGGAGATCGTTTTTGATTTTAGGTAATTTAACTAATGCATAGTAATAAATGTCATTGAGGAGGATGTGGCTTCCTGAGATCACCTCTTGGTTCTTCTGCGGGTTCTTTGTCTGGGTAGAGTATCCAAAGTCATACAAAGCTCGTTTCTAACTTTGTGTGCTTTTGGTTTTGAACCCACTTTATCCACTTAGCTGCCTTTATGGGCGTGTGTGCAGGATCATCTGTGAGAGCATGTGTGGGCTCTCCAGGAACATACCCTGCTCCACCAGCAATAGCGTACCCCCGCCCCCGCAGAAAATACTATTTCACGGCAGGTGTCGACTGTCTCTGGCTCTTAACAATCTTTCTACACCTTCCCTGTAATGATAACTGAGCTTTGTGGGGAGAGGGCTTAATATATATATGCCCCATTTAGAGCTCAGCACCCCACAGTCTCTTAGTCACTGCACACTGATTCTCTGTATTGGTTGTCATCTATTGCAAACAGGTTTTTTTAATTGAAAATACATTTATTTCATACAATGTATTCAGATTACTGTTTCCTTTCCTGAAACTCCTCCCAGGACCTCCCCACCCACCCAAATCCACACCCTTTATTATTTAGAAAACTAAACAAACCAGATGGGAACAAAACAAACAGAAAAAAAAGCACAAGAAACACAGATACAGAGACACACATACTTGTCTACAGGAAAAATTCTGTGAAAATACAAAATTGGAAACCACAATATGCAAGCAAATGCCTGGTAAGGTTTTTGTAAAGCCCAAAGCATTATAAGACAAAATACCACTGAGTTCACCTTGTTTTGGCCATCTACTGCTGGGCTTGGAGCCTATCCTTAATGGGGTTTATATACCCAGTGAAACTCATTGGAGAAAACTAACTTTTCCTATACTGTAAGAGTTAGTGAATTGTTTAGTTACTACACAATCCAAAACAAGGCAGAGTAGAAAGCCTTCCTATCTAAGCAAAAATTCCTATTTGTACTTTCGGAGTTGAGTCACCTGAGTGATCACAATGGTCATCCGTAGGCTTAAAGGGTCGTCATTGGGAAACCTCCAGAACCCTTAGACTCCAAGGGCAGCTGTTACTAGACCTGAAGACCTGTCTTCCCTTTAGAGGGAGTGACTTTTCCACTTTTGTGGTTTTCCTCTTTACAGGGACAGTAAAGTCTTGGTTGCTTCGAACCTGTTGAAGGCAGTTTTCTCAGTGCCCTGTTTTTCCACAATATGAGACTCCTTAGAATCTTTTTTTGCCTGAATCTGTATTACCAAAGAAAATACTGATTTACAGGCTTATTGTGGATAAAATTGGATAAAATAAGAAATTGTGATGTATAAAATATTGGCTGTCACATACATAAAACCTCAAGCTTTTATCAAGGAAACAAATGTTTAGCTATATGATTTTCACACATAGGGGAGAATGATACTGTAGTCTGAGGAGTCCATTGAGGGAAATGAATTCAGGTGTGTAGTAAAATTCCAAAGGACATGTGGAATTTGGTCAGACTGATGACAGGACTTGGCACAAGCAGAGGAAATAAGAGGAATCTCATTATGTAGTGTCAGGAGTAAGTATTGTAAGTTTGGGTAAGTTGTGAAGATGCTGAATAGATCTGTTTGGTTTGGTCACAGCTTAGAGATTAGATGGAATTGAAGGTTGTAGGGCAGGCCTTTGAAAGTCTGAACATTTTTTTGTCAGGAGAAATAGATAATGGCCCCAGGACAGAACTGAGTGAGGTGTTCACACTCTGAGTGTCTGAGATTTCTAAATATCCCTAAAGTCCTGTGGTAGTTCAGTAAAGCATAGGCCCTACTATGTCTCGGTTGGTTAAGATACGCATTAACTTCACAGTGGTGGTGCCTCTACCTTTTAGGCTATGAGGCTCAATTACCTCTCTTCCAGTCAGAACTATGTATAATCATGACTTCTCCAGGATGGGGGAGCCATGTCCTAAGACAGCTATACCTCATAAAATGGACCATACCTTAAAGAAACAAGCCTATCTTGAACCTCTCTAGATACAATCTCAGATGTGTCTCACAAGTCAACAGAATCAAGGGTAGTGAATGAACTGGTCTTTCCTGGAGCGCTGGGTAAGTAACAATTGAGTGAGAGGCTCAGGATTCACAGTCTAAAATAAAAAAAAAAAACAACAATATTCCACTAGGCAGTTGGCACTCCCTTCCAATCTGCTGGTGGCATGGTTTGAGCACATAGAAATGTTAAATTTATGAAAAAGCATATTTTATTGGCATCTATCCTCTCACCTGAACATGCAAAAGACACTAAAATTTCAAATTTCACAACTAGAAGCATAGATAGTGAGAAGGAACTCTTCCTTAGACAGAGACATAAAATAAGCAATTTGTCAATTTAGTCTTTCATGTTAAAAAAAAATGGCAGCTGGACTCAAACCATGATTGTGCAGCACTATGCCGACAAAGTCATCATGTTGTTTGGAGGATTTATCAGTATTGAAAATTACTCTATAAAGCCTGTGGGATAATGGGATGCTGTGGGGTTCTGATATGAAAAGATACTCTCCAGATCACAACGCTATTGTGCCTGTAGATGAACATGGAGGGCAGGAGGCTGCCTTGGGGCCAGGTTTGATAGTGAGTTCATATACCAGACACTGATGAGAAAGTTTCCTGTGTGGAACAATGGGAAGAAGTGAATTTACATTAGATTTTTAAAATCCACAGTTCACAGTGAAGACAGCTAGGAATGAATTCTTGTGAAATCCCTAACTCTTCCCAGACAGAAGATTAGATGTAATGGTATGAATAGGGTTACACTGCAGTCTGACAATATGAAATTAGTGGACTAGCATGAAAGATGAGATAACACATGCTGTTGGGAAAAATTTCATACATGAGTCCTGACCAAGAAATTAATTATTGAGATTATGCACAGATTACACTGGCCCATGCACACACTCAAGGCACACAAACACACAGAAAGCTGACCTCAGACAATCATTGACTTTTCTATAGCCAAAAACAAAATACAAAAATGTCAAAAGTGCTTTGTGTGGCCCAAAGGTCTGGTACAAGATATAAACTTTTACATAGAACCTATGTCCAGTAACTGATAGAAGCAGATGCAGCAACCCACAGCCAAGCAGTGGGCCTAGCTCCTGGAGTTCAGTTGAAGAGAGGGTGGAGGGATCATATGAACAAAGGTGGTCAAGAGCATGATGGGGAAAACTGCAGAGACAGCTGACCTGAGTTAGTGGGAGCTCATGTACTATGGACTGACAGCTGGGTAACCTGCATGGGACCAAACAAGGTCTTCTGAATGTGGGTGACAGTTATGTGGCTTTATCTGTTGTGGAGGGGGACTGGCAGTGGCACAGGACCTATCTCAGGTGCATGAACAGCTTTTTGGAGCCCATTCCCTAAGGTGGGATACCTTGCTCAGTCTTGATACAGGAGAAGAGCAAGCCTCAACTTGGTATGCCAGACTTTGTTGACTCCACAAGGAAGGCTTTACCCCCTCTGAGGAGTGGATGGAGGGTGAAAAGTGAAGGGGAGGAGGGGGGACTGGGGTTGGTATGTAAAATAAAAAATAAATATAAAAAAACAAGAAATAAACTTTTAAAATACACCCAAAACAAATATATCAAAGCTAGGAATATCAACAGCTCAGTCCATCATCCAATGACCACAGGGAACTTTTTACAACATTCTGATCAAATCCTCACCTTTGAGTGAGCAGGCATCTTTCCAGGCACAGGAGAATCACTTCCTTTCACAGCAGTGTATGTTTAGATCACTTCATTCTTTGCTCAGTTCTGCACATAATAAACCACAATCTCCGTTGTTGGAAATGTCACCAGTCGGTCTAAGTTTGGACCTTTTAAGAACAAAAAGAATTGGTTGTGTTTTCTATGTAGAAGGTTTTAAACAATTTGCACTTATTTTCCAATCTAAAAAAATCCATGAAGTGCAAGAAAAGACAAACCAAAAAATTCAAGAAATAAACAAAGCTCTTAAAGACTCTAAAGAAAGCCAAGAAAAAAAAAAACAACCAAACAAGTGAAGGAAACAATTCAAACAGTTCACGGTTTGAAAGCAGAATTAGAGACAATAAGGAAAACATAGAATGAGGGGATGCTGGAAATAGAAAAGCTGGGTAAATGATCAGGAACCACTTATGTAAGTATAACCAATAGAATACTAGAGATGGAAGAGAGAATCTCAGGTGTTGAAGACTCACTACAGGATATACAGTCATTGACCAAAGAAAATCTCAAGTCCAACAAACACCTAACACAAAATATCCAGGAAATGTAGGACACTGTGAAAAGACCAAACCTAAGAATAACAGGGATAGAAAAAGGTGAAAAATTTCAGCTCAAAGGTACAGAAAACATATTCAACAAAATCACAGAAGAAAACTTCCCCAACCTAAAGAAGGATATGCCTATGAAAGTACAAGAAGCAAACATTAAATAGATTGGACCACAGAAAGGAGTCCCCTCACCACATAATAATCAAAACACCAAACTTACAGAATAAAGAAAAATATTAAGAACAGCAAAAGAAAAAGGCCAAGTAACATATAAAGGCAGACCTATCCAAATTACACAAAACTTCTCAAAAGAAACTTTGAAAGCCAGAAGATCCTGCATAGATGTTCTACAAACTCTAAGGGAACATGGATGCAAGCCCAGACTACTGTATCCAGCAAAGCTTTCAATAACTATAGATGGAGAAAACAAGATATTCCATAACAAAACCAGATTTAAGCAATACATGTTCACAAATCCAGCCCTACAGAAATTACTGGAAGGAAAACTCCAACCCAATAAAGATGGCTCAAAAACCATAGGCAATAGATAATCCCACTTTACCAAACACCAAAAGAAAAAGGGGGAGGAAATCTACACATAATAACACCACCAACAACAAATCCAAAATAAACAAGAATTAACAATCAATGGTCATTAATATCCCTTAATGTCAATGATCTTAATTTGCCTATAAAAAGATACAGGCTAACAGAATGGATATGAAGACAGAATCCATCCTTCTACTGCATACAAAAAACACATCTCAATGTCAAAAACAGACATTCCCTCAGAGTAAAGGGTTGGGAAAAGACTTTCCAATCAAATGGACATAAAAAACAAGCTGGTGTAGCAAACTTAATATCTAATAAATTAGACTTCAAACTAAAATCAATCAAAAGAGATAAAGAAGGGCATTTCATACTCATCACAGGAAAAGTCCATCAAGATGAAGTCTCAATCCTGAACATCTATGCCCCAAATACAAAGGTACCTACATTCATAAAAGAAATATTACTAAATCTCAAATCACATATAAAACCACACACACTTATAGTAGCAAACTTCAACACCCTACTCTCACCAAGATAGAACCACCAGACAGAAACTTAACAAAGAAACAAAAGGACTAACAGAATTTATGACCCAATTACATTTGACACATATCTATAGAACATTCCATCAAAACACAAAAGAATATCAGCGCCACATGGAACCTTCTCTAAAATTGACCATATACTCGGCAACATAGCAAACCTACACAGATGCAAAAAATTGGAATAACCCCCTGTATCTTATCAGACCACCATGCTTTAAAGTTAGAATTCAATAACAACACAAATTGCAGAAACTGTACAAACTCATGGAAATTGAATAATGCACAATTGCACCATTCCTGGGTCAAGGAAGAAATAAAAAAAGAAATTAAGGACTTCCTAGAATTTAATGAGAATGAAGACACAACATACCAAAACGTATGGTCACTTTGAAAGTAGGGCTAAGAAGAAAGTTCATAGCACTAAGTGCTCACATGAAGAAACTGGAGAATAGTCACACTAGAGAATTAACAGCGCAACTCAAAGCTCTAGAACATCAGGAAGCAAACTCACCCTGAAGGAGTAGACACCAGGAAATAATCAAACTGAGGGCTGAAATCAATAAAATAGAAACTAGGAAAACACTGCAAACACTCAATGAAACAAAGAGTTGGTTCTTCAAGAAAGTCAACAGGATAGACAAACCTTTATCCAAACTAACCAAAAGGCAGAGAGTGCATGCTAATTAAGAAAAACAGAAATGAAAAGGGGGATATAACAACAGACACTGAGGAAATCCAGAGAATCATCAGGTTGTACTTTGAAAACGAGTACTCCACAAAATTCGAAAATCTAAAGGAAATGGACAATTTTTCTGGATAGATATCACTTACCAAAATTAAATCAAGAACAGATAAGCGATTTAAACAGAACTATAACCACTAATGAAATGGAAGCATTCATCAAAAGGCTACCAACCAAAAACAGCCCAGAGCCAGATGGTTTCAGTGCAGAATTCTACCAGAAATTCAGAGAGCTAATACCAGTACTCCTCAAATTGTTCCACACAATGGACATTGCCAAACTCTTTCTATGAGGCTATAATCACCTTGGTACCCAAGCCACACAAAGACACAACTAAGAAAGAGAATTACAGACCAATATCCCTCATGAACATCGATGCAAAAATATTCAACAAAATACTTGCAAATCAATCCAAAAACACATCAGATAAATCATCCACCATGATCAAGTTGGCTTTATCCCAGGAATGCAGGGATAGTTCAACATACAAAAATCTATCAATGTAATCCACTATATAAACAAACTGAAAAAGAAAAGCCACATGATCATCTTGCTAGATGCTGAAAAAGCCTGACAAAATCTGACATCCCTTCATGGTAAAGGTCTTGGAGAGATCAGGAATACAGGAACATACCTAAACATGATAAAAGCAATATATAGCAAACCAACAGCCAACATGAAAATAAATGGAAAGAAACTTAGCGCGATTCCTCTAACATCAGGAACAAGACAAAGCTGCCCACTCTCTCCATATCACTTCAATATTGTACTTGAAGTTCTAGCTAGAGAAATAAGACAACAAAAGGAGATCAAGGGGATACAAATTGGAAAGGAAGAAGTCAAACTTTCACTATGTGCAGATGATATGATAGTTTACATAAGTGAACTGAAAAACTATAACAGGGGACTACTACAGCTAATAAACTGAAGCAGACACTTCAGCAGAGTGGCAGGATACAAGGTTAACTGAAAAAAAATCAGTAGCCCTAACACATACAGATGATAAATGTGCTGAGAAAGAAGTCAGAGAAACATCACCCTTTACAATAGCATCTAACAACATAAAATATCTTGGGGTAACACTAACCAAAAATGTGAAAGATCTGTATACTAAGAACTTTGAGTCTTTAAAGAAAGAAATTAAAAAAGATACCACAAAATGGAAAGATCTTCCATGCTCTTGGATAGGTAGGATCAACATAGTAAAAATGGCAATCTTGCCAAAAGCAATCTACAGATTAAATGCAATCCCCATCAAAAATCCCAACACAATTCTTCAAAGAACTTGAAAGTACTCAACTTCATATGGAAAAACAAAAAACCCAGGATAGCCAAAACAACCCTGTACAATAAAGGAACTTCCCAGACTTCAAGCTCTATTATAGAGCCATAGTCCTGAAAACAGCTTGGTATTGGCACAAAAATAGACAGGTTGACCAATGGAATCGAATAGAAAATCGTGATATTAACACACACACCTGATTTTTGACAAAGAAGCTAAAGTTATACAATGGAAAAAAGAAAGCATCTTCAACAAATGATGTTGGCATAACTGGATTCAGACATGTAGAAGATTGCAGATAGTTCCATATCTATCACCATGTACAAAACTTAAGTCAAAATGTATCAAAGACCTCAACATAAATTCAGCCAGATTGAACCTCCTAGAAGAGAAGGTGGTACTCAGGAACAAATCCGTACAGGAGACTGCTTTCTGAACATAACACCAGTAGCACAAACACTGATATCTACCATTAATAAATGGAACCTCCTGAAACTGAGAAGCTTCTGTAAGGCAAAGGACATAGTCAGCAAGACCAAATGCCAGCCCACAGAATGGGAAAAGATATTCACCAACCCCACATCTGACAGAGAGCTGATCATCAAAATATACAATGAACTCAAGAAGCTAGCCACCAAAAACCAAACAATGAAATTAAAAAGTGGGATGCAGAACTAAATAGAGAATTCTCAACAGAGAAATCCAAAATGGCTGAAAGCCACTTGAGAAAATGCTCAACAACCTTAGCCATCAGGGAAATTCAGCTCCAAACCACACTGAGATACCATCTTACTCCTGTCAGAATGGCTAAAATCAATAACACCAATGACAGTCTATGCTGTAGAGGATGTGGAGAAAAAGGAACACTCCTCCATTGCTGGTGGGAGTGCAAACTTGTGCAACCACTTTGGAAATCAGTATGGTAGTTTCTCCATACTGGAAAATGGGAATCAGTCTACCTCAAGATTCAGCAATTCCTCTCTTGGGCATATACTCAAAGAATGCACATTCATACAATAAGGACATATGTTCAACTATGTTCATAGCAGCATTATTTGTAATAGCCAGAACATGGAAGCAACCTAGATGCCCCTCAACTGAAGAATGAGAATAGAGAAAATGTGGTACAATTACACAATGGAGTACTACTCAGCAGAAAAAACCAATGGAATCTTGAAATTCACAGGCAAATGGATGAAACTAGAAGAAACCATCCTGAGCGAGGTAACCCAGTCACACAAAGATAAACATGGTGTGTACTCACTCATATATGATTTTTAGACATAGAGCAAGGGATTACCAGTCTACAATCCACACTTCCAGAGGAGCTAGGAAACAAGGAGGACCCCAAGAGAAGATTTCATAGTCCCTCAAAGAAGAGGGGGACAAGAACCCCTGAACAAAGTGGGAGCACAGGGGGTGGAAAGGAAGAGGTGGGAAGGGAAGAAGGGGAGTGGGGAGGAGAACAAGAGGACTGAGGGAGAAATAGAAAAGGGCAAGAAAGGAGATGCCTTGATGGAGGGAGACTGTACAGGTTTGGAGAGAGGTCTGGCACAGGGGAAATGTTAGGGGATTCACAGGGATGACCCCAACTAAGAATCCAGGCAGTGGTGGAGAAGATGCCATGGATGCCCTTCCCCTATAATGAGATTGATGTCTAACTTGGTTACCATTCCTAGAGCCTTCAACCTGTTTGAAGCAGAAACAGGCACCCACAGCTAAGCACTGAACCATACTCCTGGAATCCAGTTGTAGAGAGGGAGGAGGGATGAGAAAAGGAGGCAAGACTGTGCTGCACAAACCCTCAGAAACAGTTGACCTGACCTAGTGAGAGCATGGAGACCCTAGTTATAAAGCTGGGGAAACAACATTGGTCCAAACCAAGCCCTCAGAATGTGGGTGCCAGCTAGGAGGCCAAGATAGTCTATGGGACCTCTAACAGTGGAGCCAGTCTTTATCCCTAGAGCACAAATGGACTCTGGGAGCTCATTCCCTATGGAGGGATACTATTGCAGCCCAGATACAGCAAGGAGGGTCTAGACCCTCCCCCAAATGATATGACACACTTTAGAGGTCCCTGGTGGAGGGCCTCACTATCCCTGGGGAGGAGTTGAGGGATGGGTTGGGGTGGTTGGTGGGGAACTTGGGAGGGTGGGAGGACAAGGGAATGGGGGATGGATATGTAAATATGAGTGGTAATTAAATAATTTAAATTTAAAATAAATAAATATCAGAGAGGCACCTACTTGGCCCTCTTTTTCCATACCCCGCCTGGGCGAGCTGATGAGCAGGCATCTGGTGTAAGCCTGGTCACTGTCTCTGTTTCGTAAGTACTTCCTTAGTAAACTATCTGTTGTCTATCTAAAAAAAAAGTTGACTATAAAAAATTGGATTATAAATAAAGGATCAGACATTTTTTAAAAAGATATGTGTACTAAAGGGCACACTGTGTGATTCACTGGCCACACTACAGCTTCCACCACAAGATTTTTTAAAATTGTTTTTGTTTGGTTGGTGGGTTGGTTTTCTTTTGTGGTTTGTTTTGTTTTGTTTTACTTTTAAATTTTGTTTCAGGGGGGTAGGTTGCAATATCAGAGGGCAGAAGGGAGGGGGCAGGGAGGTGAATAGGATCAGGATACATGATGTGAAATCCACAAAGAATCAGTAAAAAGTTAAAACAAAGAGGAATTCATCTCCTTAGATATACGTAAAAGATTATTTTAGACAATTACATTATTTATTTTAGATTAATTACATACAAGAAACTAGGATTGTAAAACTTAAGTAATTGGTGAAATATTACAGTTTATTGAAAAATGAAAATAATTAACTCCTTAAAATGCGTATAACTGTATTAACTCTTTGGTACAT
This sequence comes from Cricetulus griseus, assembly GCF_003668045.3. Classification (NCBI taxonomy): domain Eukaryota; kingdom Metazoa; phylum Chordata; class Mammalia; order Rodentia; family Cricetidae; genus Cricetulus; species Cricetulus griseus. Next base: position 63,954,033 of record NC_048600.1, read on the forward strand.
AAACTGGGATATATTGATGAAATATTGATTTTGAGTTTGTTGTTGATGAAACCAGACAATGGGAAAACATAATTGTGCTGGTTGTGGTGCCTGTTTTGTATTGTTTTGTTTTGTTTTTTGTCAACCTGACACAAGCTAGAGTCATCTAGGAAGAGAAAACATCACTTGAAGAATTGACTCCATCCTATTGGCCTGTAGGAAAGTCTTTGAGGCATTTCCTGGATTGGTGGTTGATGTAGGAGGGCCCAGCACTGTGGGCAGTACCCCCGCCCCAGACAGGTGGTCCTGAGTGAGGTAAAAAGCAAACTAAGCAAAACATGGGAAACAAGGCAGTAAGTGGCATCTTTCCGTTGCCTCTGCTTAGTTCTTGCCTTCAGGTTCCTGCCTTGAGTTCCTGTTCTGACTTCCCTCAGTGTTGAACTATACCTGCCAGTTGTAAGATGAAATAAACTCTTCTTCCTAAGATGCTTTTGACCAAAGTGCTTTACCATAGCCATAGGAAGTAACCTAGGATAATAGTGATACATTGTTTGTGTGTGAGAAAGACAGAAAACAAACTTCTATAAGAAACATTCAATTAGGTCAATGATGTATATTAACAAGACCTTGAGAAAATTTGAGGTGTGGTCAATACAGTACTCTTCAGATGAGACAGGGAATTTGGCCTGATTGGTCAAGGACATGAAATGAGATGAAAGTAAATGCAGTCTGAAGAATCTCAGATGGTAAATTCTCAAGGGCAGAAGGTCATTTTGTGGGGATATTAAATAGAATTTGATTTGGGCAGTGTGTCTGGAATATAGAGAACTGAAGACTGCATTTGACATCTTAGGGAGCCCATTCGTTAGCTGTAATTGCCACACTGGGACTCAGACATCTCCAAGGCCATCCTTGCCAAACAATTTTTCTTTGATGCTACTAAGGAGTCTTTGACAATTTCCCCAGGGCATGTGGGATACACTAAGCTAAGAGGAGGTTTGATAATATATCAGATCCTTCTGTGTCTCTCTGGTAAGGGGACTACAGGCTACATTGGGAAGGTGCTGCCAACCCCTAAGTTATGAGCAGCAGTGAGAAAACTCTTCCCTGGAAAAGGAGTCATGAATAATCATAAAAACAAGTAAGCTCTCCAGAGAAGAGTTCTCATCCAAGGGCAACATCCTACACAATATATCTATTCTACCTAGACCATCTCTACGTGCAGACGGGACACACATCACCTTTGAAACCAAGAAAATTGAAGATGGTGATGCAACAGTTTCTGTCCCTGGATCTCTGAGTGAGTACTGACTGTGTGAACTACAACAGCCTCACAATTTAAAACCAGAATCAAAAAAATATTCCATTATATTGTTAACACCAGATTTCACTCTGTTGGTTACCTGGTGGCTGGAGGATAGACATATGTCAAATTAAAACAAGAACATCCTATCACTAATCATCACCATTTAAGACCCATTCACCTATGACTCATTTGGCTAATCACATGCAAAAAAATTCTCAAACTTGGAAAATAAAGAATTAGGGGTATAGACAACAATTACTGAAGTGAAATCAAGGAAGACCTATTTGAAGATTAGTCAACAAGAAGGAGTTGATCTTAGAGTTGGCATTTTGTATCAGGAGTCACTGTTAAAGCAATCAACTCAAGTGGATATTGTCTACAAAACTGTGTGGACTCAATCCTTGGTTATCTGGTATTATACTGGATAATTTTGTAGTTACATTTGGGGTGTTTAATAAAATGGAGATAACCCTAAAACTTCTAGAATTGGAAGAGATGGTGTCTAATTCTTAGTGTGGAAGGTATATGGCCCAGACCAGAAAATAACAGTTAAAGAAAGGTAGATGGTAATGGGAGAGTAGGACAATTTGTGGCTAGAATGTTTGAAAGTAAGTTAACTTCTCAAACAGGAACAAAAGAGCCAAACATATAGGCATAACAGGTGGACATGAAATCAAATTAAAAGTTAAGAATACAAGGTTGAAAAATATAGGTGTGGAAAGAAATGTGTGACTTCATGCAGTGATGTAGAACGTCACTTCCTGATTTCATTCTCTTGTATTCTGAAAATGCCATATAATTAGTTGACAGCAAGTTTCTCATGGTGGCACAAGCCTATAATCTCAACTCTTGGGAAGAAAAGGAAGGAGAATATAAGGTCATGATCTGTTAGACTACACAGTGAGTGAAGATATTTTAAAGGGTAGTCTCACTGTGAAAGATGTTGTATAAACACTATTTCTGATGGCTGACCATATATGTGTGCACATGCTCAGACATAAACACATACTTTAACATGGATGACTACTGACTATTATGTATTTCAGAAAGCAAATACATAAATGTCAAGAAACCTTATGTGTGCCAAGGAGATTAGGAGTAGGGATTCAACTTTAACACACTTAAGATCAGAAACATAAGGAAAATCACAGCTGAACAGAAGGGTCCAAAGAATCTCAATTATTAAGTTAAAGCAGGGATATTTTGCTAACATTCCAAAATATTCAATGTTCAGATTTTGATATGGAAGCTTTGATTTTTAAAAATATCAAATTTTTCTAGGCAGTCTTTTTTATACTTCTTTACTTTAAAAATGTCTTCACATTAGCCAAACGTTAGTGGCCCAAGATTTTAATCCCAGCACTCTGGAGGCAGAGGCAGGCAGATCTCTGTGAGCTCAAGACCAGCCTGGTCTACAAGAGCTAGTTACAGGAGAGCCTCAAAAGCCAAAGAGAAACCCTGATTCACCCCCCCAAAAAAATGTCATCACATTGAGTCACAAAAAGTGTTAAGGTATAGCAGGATGATTTTTGAATAACCAGGGGGTGACTGAGATGAAAGCATTAATAATTAGGACCTTTTTCATTGGCAATGTCATTTCATTTTTTACTGGGTGAAATATGTGTATAATATAAAATGAAATGCAAATGGAAGTGTTACCCTACTTGGATACAGAATCCAGTAAAACTTGAAGGTAATTATGTTACGCTTTCTATGGAGGGTAGCCAGTGTGACAGAGGTCAAAATCAGAATGAGTTATAAGGCGTGCAGGTAGGAATGATTTGTGGCATCTGCCAGAGGGTCATCATTGGATTCAGGTAAGGAATTATTTACATGTTCCCTTAAAAGATGCAAAAGGCTCCCAGGAGATTTTCTTTTCATGATTTCAGAACCTGTGTATAATCAAGAAGACTTCAATTACCAGAGTCACAAGAAGACTGAAGAAAAACTGTGAATGACAGACAAGGTAACATAACTACAAGGCAACTGGTACCTGAGTGATATATATATGAGCAGTGTGCAGACAAGGGAAGCTGGGAACGGATGGCATCAGTCTCAAAATAAGTGGGACAATTTAGGTAAGTATGGGTATTGTGGTTGGGCAGATCAGTGTGCCCCCTTCAGGATTCTGGGGATTAGAAAGCAGTACAAATCCCCAAAGGTGGATCACATATAAGCCAGATCTTGCTTATACAAAACAAAGTCAATAGAGGATGGAGTGGGAAAGCCTTCACCTTCTAAACTACCTAGCATTGGACTCTCACACTGAATTTCCAAATGAAAGAGCAGCTCTCAAGGATATAGAATACTGAAACAGCCCACTTTTAAAGCAATATTTGAATTGCTGTAAGAATTCATGTTCTCCTAAGGAACTGCTGAAGAGCTGGTGTAAGGGAGCACTTCAGGGTCAAGGACCTATGGAGGGAGAACTTTCATGTACAAGTCATTATTCAAAAGTGAAACTCTGAATAAGATAAGTCAACTAGTGGATCTAATTACAGACACAGTGACTATACTGAATTACATTTTTCCAGAACTGGTTGCATGAGGTAGAGTGAAAAGAAATGAAGGATTTTAGCCAGAAAAAGTACAAACAATAGATTGAGGAGTCAAAAATAAATTGCCCATAAATATGCCAGGATTCCCTAATGACATAGTCTGGAAACACATAAGACTGAGGAAACGCACATGGGTTTTATCTCGAATTCCTCGGTTGAAGAATGTGTACAGGTGTGGGAGGTGCACCATATGGGGCATCTGTGGAAAGGATGACTTTCAGGGTCACTTCTAAACTAAAGATGTCACAGCTTTGTGTCATTTTTTATCTAGGCTTGGCTTGCATTTGTTAAAAATCCATAGTTAAGTCAGCACTGCTGGTTTTATTTACCTTTTGGTCAATACATCCAGATCATTTTCATTTTCTACTTTTTAAATATGTGATTTAAAAGCTGTTAATTTAATCTCTTCCATTCTGTTTTGTCAAGCCTAAAACTTGCAGGTGAAGTGAATGTTGCCTTACTTATGTGGTGGGAGCTTAGCCTTAGATATGTGTCAGCCACTTAATGGTCTACAGCAACTTCTGTTATGCAGAGATCCTTTGGGGTTCCAACTCCAGCATCTTCCATAAGTCAATCTTCCATAATTGTGTACTGAAACTATATTTAGCTGTCTACGTATCATTATAGATATTACTGATAGGATGGAGACAATTAAAGTCCTTGTGCTACTAATTGAGGAGCAGTATGAAAGTGCTAATCTTTCCTACCTCAAGAAAACAAAAATTTGGAGGGTTTTATGGTACCATAATGCAATGGACTCATTAATAAGTTTCAACATTTGTTGAGAGCCCATTTCCCCCAAGCAATGAACTGGGAAATGAGTGGATGATTGAGACGGTCCAAACACATGACACACAGAGCTTAGCTGTGTAGACAGACTGCTGATAGAAGCATGCGCTGTCAGTTTTTCTCATTTAGAATGTTTTACAGCACTCTATCCCCACCTAAATCTTGCAAAATAGATTATTTTATACTTATGTGAAACAAGTCTCCATAAAAGGTGATAAAATCCATATGTAGAGGTGTGACTGTAACCTTCATGAACACCTGTACTCATCTTTCAGATTCATTCAAAACCATGTTAGGTATCCTGGTTACACTATGTGTATATTCACTTTCCTTCACAATTCACCCCTTTGTTCATATTTCCCACAGAGGCTTCAAGCATGATAGCCAAATACCTTCCTGGAGTCATTGTTACAGCTAGAGCACTGGTGATGACTTCCAGGACAGTAGACTCAGTGAAAAAAATAATGTGTTAATTTGCCAGAACTTCTTGTATGGAGCATAGGTGTGGGTTCTATTGGTTATTGACATCTTTTTCTGCTTTTGTATATTGCATTCAGATTTTAAACTATAATAAATGTCCACCTATAAAGGAAAGTTACTTTTATCCACACCCTGCTAATATCATTTATTAAAGTGCATTCATAGCTAATTCTCAAAGTTGCTAGAAGACTGGATTTTAATGAGATTGGGAAGAAGAGTCAAATGTTTCACTCGAGTTATTTAAGAGCTACTACATGCCATAAGTGAAATTAGCATTAATTTAAAAGACATTACCTTTTTATCTGTGTTCCTAAGTGCCTAGGAGCATCTCAGCTTGGAGAGGACAATGAAGTGTAAAATAATTTAGTGAGTTCATTTTAAGCATTATAGATGGGGCAGAGACAGGTAAAAGCCTTGTGTTACTAATTAAGAAGCAGTCTGATGTTTAGCATGCACTAGAATAACATGAACCTGCTCCTATTTCTTGACAAAAAAAAATGTATGATGCAGTAAAAACTGTAGTGCTATGTCATAGCCAGTCCATGCCTACAAGTGATCAAACTGAATGCAACCCATGAATGCAATTTAATACAAAACAGTAGTGTTCCTGTATTTTCCTGAATGTGTTTTTATAGTTTATACCAGTCTTTATTGTCCTCCAGCAAGGGATTGAATTGTTATTAAAAGGATTTTTGTGAATTTCCTGAGATGAACCAGGTGGCCTAGAGCTGCATGACAATTACAGCAACATAAGCATGAGGAGACTTGTAGCTGAGTGTATTCCACACAGCATCTTTTAAAGGATTCCATAAAACTGGTTTCTTCAAAAATGCACAAAGGTTTTCTTACTTTTGTATGTAATTTTATGAATAAAGTAAAAGTACTAAACTTATCAGTTTAACTGTCCCAGAAGACTTGTCTGAGCCAATTAAATGCCTGATTTAATCATATTATTTAGCAAAATTGTCATTAATCTTTACTTTGCTGCCTATCTTCTTTGAGTGAATATTAGCTTTTACAAGGAAGGTTTCCTTGTGCATACACAATATGAGCCCAGGAAGTTGAGTACATTATACCCCCTTAAAATGAATCAAGTCAGTAAATATATTAAGTTATATTTAAAATATATGGACAATTTTAATTAAAAAAGAATCCGTCTGAAAGTACACACAGAAACCATAGGAAAAAATGGCTTGAGAAGAGAAGACACATCTTTCTGAGACGTTCAGAGTTGGTTTATCACTGGGATGAAATTGGGCGCATCCATGTTCCAGGCATGGTGATACATGGGAAGCCATATATTTATCACAAGCTGATATGGACTGCAGAATTATGCAGTGAGTCCAGTGCATACTTCAGGGGTCAATCCATCAAAGATGCATATCTCTTGAAGGATAAGACCTCATTTAGCAAGATGATGAGGAGCATTTGCCACCAGCATCGCACATTTGATGGAGATACCTTATCTGCAAGGCGATAAGGAATATTGTCTTTTAATCTGTTAGCTGTCCCCATTGCAGATTTCTTATATGAAGAGCCATTTCCCTCATATTACAGTTTGGGGATTTCTCCCACAGCACTACAGTGTGTGAATCATTTACTGGTCACATTTTCCCCTATGCATTGTTATATTGGATGACTCCCTCCAACAATGCATGATTCTGGGAAGAAAGTAATCACACTCAATACCCTTACTCTTTCTACCAGGTCTTTGTATAAACTTAGAAGTCTGCCCCCCTGCAGTTATCCTCCTTGGCAGACACTTGGTCAGTGTTTGTGCCCAGACAAAGAGACCTCAACTGAGACACTCACAGATGCCCAAAGACAAGAATTACAGCATGCCTGAAGTTGTTGAGCCATAGCTCCTAGAGAGCTAGAGAACAAGAGTGTCCTAGATTCTCTCTGCCAGAATATAGGACAGTGCTGTCCCAAGCTAAACTCACATTAACCTTAAGGTATGCCTATTCTTTGTTTGCCAGTGTTAACTAAACACCTATGTCTCCAGCCTACCTCTGTACCCCCTGCTCTCTGGTCACGATCTCACTTTTGTAACCTTGAACCCTTATGATGCCATGACAGTGATTCTGCCTTTATTGCTTAGCCTGGGAATGTGCTTCTGACCAACAAAAGAGCTAACTCTGTAACTATTATCTCCTGCCTCAAGCCTCTGTGGGGAGAGAGATTTTTGGAGAGAGGAGACTAGAAAGGTAGTAGCTGGAGGAAGAATCTGGTAGAAGTTAGCAGAAATGTAAAAGGATAAGAATTAGGAAAAATAAATACGTAGGAAAAATGATGATGAGGAGGAATGAAACAGAATTAGAATTAGAATTAGACTTAGAATTAAAACTGAGACAGAATTAGAGCTAAGAAATTGTAGACAATCTGGACAAAAGAATTAGATCAGACAAAAGATAAAAAGAGAACAATAAAGAGCACATGCATAGAAAGAAAGTGTTGTGAGAAGATTCTTTTTCTATTTTCCTCAAACTTAGATCCAACATTTATTGTAGTGTTTCTTTTTGATCCCTGATCAAAGACTTTTTTTTAAAGATTTTATTTATTGTGTATACAACATTCTGCTTCCATGTATATCTGCACACCAGAAGAGGGCACCAGATCTCATAACAGATGGTTGTGAGCCACCATGTGGTTGCTGGGAATTGAATTCAAGACCTCTGGAAGAGCAGTCAGTGCTCTTAAACTCTGAGCCATCTCTCCAGCCCCTGATCAAAGGGGTAGGATCTTGAAAGCTTCACTAACAAACCATATTGTTTCCCTACAGAGACAGATGGATACTCCTCTCAGTCTGACAGAGGACTGCTGCCATGACTGAGTCTTCTGTGAGTGCTGCATGGATCATGTACGTACAATCAGCAAAGAGAAGCAAATAAGCATTGGGAAGAGCAGATTTGTGATTTTAACCTGGTTAATTCTAGATCTTTAACTACTTGCAGAATTCTGGCTCATAAACCTAAAAGAGGAACAAATGAGAATGACACTGAAGCTATCTTTTTGTGAAGTTCATGTTATCCATATATTGATTTTAGTTTTCTTAGGTGCTGGGGGTTGGATAAAGGACCTTACACATACTACACAACTTCTTTATCAGCCATCTGCACCACAAACCCTACATTAAATTTTTAGCAATTTGTTTTTACTAATTCTTTGAGAATTTCATACACTGTACTCTCAACATTTTCACACTTCCTGTTAAACCACCCATAACCACATTCTCTACATTCCATCCAACTTTGAGATTTCCTTTTCTTTTTTTTTCTTTCCCCCACCCAGGTCAATTTGTGTTGCTCATCAAGTGTTGAGAGTGAGGCCTGCCCTTGTGTGTGGTAAGCCTATCTGGGGTCACATCATTAAATAAAACTGATTCTACATCTCTCAACAGCTATCAAAGGCCAACATCAGATGTTTTTAATGCGGTTTCCATGTGGCTGCATTTGAATTTGTGTCTCAGTGCTGACAGGGAAGCAATATAGAATTTCTACCTTCAGACAAAGAAGCACTGGACCCAAAGACTGAATTGTCAGTACAAATCCAGACAGCAAGATTGAAGTTTTAACAAGGGCCACAACACCTAAGTCCAGAGATTTCCTATATGAAAAACAGAATAGAAAGAGAACTGGACCAATGGGATGGAATAGCAAACTAGATGACAAGCATTATTTTTGAGTATTTGTAGAATACTAATAATAGTTTTTTAACCCATACTCCTTATAGGAAACCATAGGTGAGTTTTAGTATTTGTGCAGGTTAAAGGCTATGGGAAATTTCAACAGCACTTCACAAGAGAGTTTCATTTTGGTGGGCTTCTCAGATTGGCCTCAACTACAAGTCTTCCTTTTTGTCATTATTTTGATTTTCTACTCCCTAACTATCTTTGGCAATACAGCCATCATCGCTCTTGCAAGACTGGACCTTCGACTGCATAAACCCATGTACTTCTTCCTTTCCAATCTCTCCTTCCTGGACCTCTGCTACACCACCAGCACTGTGCCCCAGCTCCTGATCAATCTTCATGGACTTGACAGGACCATCAGCTATGGAGGGTGTATAGCACAGCTCTTCATTTTCCTTGTTCTGGCCTCCACAGAATGTTTGATTTTGGTGGTAATGGCCTTCGACCGCTATGCTGCTGTGTGCCATCCACTCCACTATACCACCATTATGCACCCCCTTCTCTGCAGGGCATTGGCCATCTCCTCCTGGATAGGAGGCCTTGTGAACTCTCTTGTTCAGACAGGACTTGTGATGGCCATGAGGCTCTGTGGCCATCAAATCAATCACTTCTTCTGTGAAATGCCCATATTTCTGAAACTGGCCTGTGAGGACACAAAAGGAAGAGAGGCTAAGATGTTTGTGGTTCGAACAATAGTCATAGTGTGTCCTGCTGTTCTGATTCTAATCTCCTATGTTCACATCGCTCGGGCTGTACTAAAAGTCAAGTCAATGGCTGGACGCAGAAAGGCTTTTGGGACATGTGGGTCCCATCTCATAGTGGTGTCTCTCTTTTATGGCCCAGGTATTTATACCTATCTTCAACCAGTCCACAGATATTCTGAAAGCAAGGGAAAGTTTGCTGCCCTTTTTTATACTATTGTTACCCCCATGTCCAATCCCCTGATCTATACACTAAGGAACAAAGATGTAAAGGGGGCTCTGTGGAAGGTACTAGGGAGAGGCACAGACTCAGGGTAGGAGGTGAGGAGAAAAGCTGGTACAATTTCTGTGGTATCTCCCATATATAGAATCCCATCTTGATCTTTCATTGGTCACATCAAACAGCCCAGTAGTTTCAGGATTTTAAGGCCTCCTTCTGAGTACATTGTAAGAGACTAACTGTTAAGGTGCTTTGTAGGTCAGTATCTATGGTATTCATGCAAAAGAAAGTAAGATTTTACTTATATCACAATTTTCCACAAGACATTACTTGGAAAGTATATTCTGGCCACACTGGAAAGTAGTAATGGGGCATAGAGATTTGGGGCAGTGATGGGAGATATAATTAAATGTGACATACTATTTTATCATGTCAGTGACTCCCAACATAGATGGCACTGGACTTAAATATGTAAGTCATTAGTTCACCTATTTTTAAGTAATTGTAGCCCTCATCACACCCTCCCAATATCTTAAGGCCTGTTTAATTTTCCTGACATTCCCTACCCTTCTAGCTTTCTCATGGTTTCTGTTCCTGAGAAAATAAAGAGATCATTGTCTGAAACACTTTTGATCTTATGTAGGTGTCCTCCTGAGGAATCCTTTACAGTCTTGTTGCAATATCACAAATAGATTGAAGGCACTAATATAAAAAAGGAGGAGTAATAAATTTTCAGATCATCATATGGGGGATTATGTTATGGCTTTATCTTGAAGGTCGTTTTTGATTTTAGGTAATTTACTTTTCAAGGGCAGCCGTTAGTAGAGTTGAAGGTCTGTCTTCCCTTTAGAGGGAGTGACTTTTTCACTTTTGTAGTTTTCCTCTTTACCGAGGCAGCAAAGTCTTCGTTGCTTAGAACCTGTTGAGGGCAGTTTTCTCAGTGCCCTGGTTTTCCACAGTGGTAGCAAACATGCAACCCCTTAGAATCTCTCTCTCTCTCTCTCTCTCTCTCTCTCTCTCTCTCTCTCTCTCTCTCTCTCTCTCTCTTTGCCTGAGTCTGCATTACCAAAGAAAATACTGATTTTCAGGTTTATTATGGATAAAACGGGATAAAAATAAGAATTTTTGATATATAAAATATTGGCTGTCACATACATAAAAACCTCAAGCTTTTATCAAGGAAACAAATGTTTAGTTATATCACTTTCACACATAGAGGTGAATGATAGTGCTGTCTGAGGAGTCCATAGAGGGAAATGAATTCAAGTGTGTGGTAAAATTCCAAAGGAGATGTGGAATTTGGTCTGACTGACAACAGGACTTGGCCAAAGCAGAGGAAATATGAGGAATCTCATTATGTAGTCTCAGGAGTAAGTAATGGTAAGTTGTGAAGACCCGGAAAAATCTCTTTGGTTTGGTCACAGCTTAGAGATTAGATGGAATTGAAGGTTGTAGGGCAGGCCTTTGAAAGTCTGCCAATTGGTTATAATTGCCACATTGGGGCACAGAGGTCTCCAAGGCCATACTTGATGAACAATTTTTTGTCAGGAGAAATAGATAATGCCCCCAGGACAGAACTGAGTGAGGTGTTCACACTCTGAGGGTCTGAGATGTCTAGATATCCCTAAAGTCCAGAGGTACTTCAGGAAACCATAGGCCCTACTAGGTCTGGACTGGTTAAGATACACATCAGCTTCACAGTGCTGGTGCCTCTACCTTTTAGGCTATGAGGGTCAATTACCTGTCCTCCAGCCAGAACCATGTATAATCATGACTTCTCCAGGATGGGGGAGCCATGTCCTAAGACAGCTATACCGCATAAAACGGACCAGTACCTCAAAGAAACAAGCCTATCTTGAACCTCTCTAGATACAATCTCAGACGTGACTCACAAGTCAACAGAATCGAGGTTGGTGAACAAAGTGGTCTTTCCTGGAGCTCTGGGTAAGTAACAATTGAGTGAGAGGCTCAGGATTCACAGTCTAAAATAAAAAAGGACAAGATTCCATAGGCAGTTGGCACTCCTTTCCAATCTGCTGGTGGCCTGGTTTGAGCACATAGAAATGTTAAATTTATGAAAAAGCATATTTTATGGGCATCTATCCTCTCACCTGAACATTCAAAAGACACTAAAATTTCAAATTTCACAACTAGAAGCATAGACAGTGAGAGGGAACTCATCCTTAGACAGAGACATAAAATAAGCAATTTGTCAATTTAGTCTTTCATGTTAAAAAAAATGGCAGGTGGACTCAAACCATGATTGTGTAGCACTATGCTGACAGTGTCATCATGTTGTTTGGAGGACTTATCAGTATTGAAAATTACTCTATAAAGCCTGTGGGATAATGGGATGCTGTGGGGTTCTGATATGAAGAGATACTCTCCAGATCACAAAGCTATTGTGCCTGTAGATGAACATGGAGGGCAGGAGGCTGCCTTGGGACCAGGTTTGATAGTGAGTTCATATACCAGACACTGATGAGAAAGTTTCCTGTGTGGAACAATGGGAAGAAGTGAACTTACATTAGATTTTAAAATCCACAGTTCACAGTGAAGATAGCTAGGAATGAATTCTTGTGAAATCCCTACCTCTTCCCAGACAGAAGATTAGATGTAATGGTTTGAATAGGGTTACACTGCAGTCTGACAATATGAAATTAGTAGACTAGCATGAAAGATGAGATAACACATGCTGTTGGGAAAAATTTCATACATGAGTCCTGACCAAGAAATTAATTATTGAGATTATGCACAGATATACCGGCCAATGCACACACTCAAGGCACACAAACACACAGAAAGTTGACCTCAGACAATCATTGACTTTTCTATAGCCAAAAACAAAATACAAAAAAGTCAAAAGTGCTTTGTGTGGCCCAAAGTTCTGGTATAAGAAATAAACTTTTACATAGAACCTATGTCCAGTAACTGATAGAAGCAGATGCAGTAACCCACAGCCAAGCAGTGGGCCTAGCTCCTGGAGTTCAGTTGAAGAGAGGGTGGAGGGATCATATGAACAAAGGTGGTCAAGAGCATGATGGGGAAAACTGCAGAGACAGCTGACCTGAGTTAGTGGGAGCTCATGTACTATGGACTGACAGCTGGGTAACCTGCATGGGACCAAACAAGGTCTTCTGAATGTGGGTGACAGTTATGTGGCTTGATCTGTTGTGGAGGGGGACTGGCAGTGGCACAGGACCTATCTCAGGTGCATGAACAGCTTTTTGGAGCCCATTCCTTATGGTGGGATACCTTTCTCGGTCTTGATACAGGGGAAGAGCTTGGTTAGCCTCAACTTGGTATGCCAGACTTTGTTGACTCCGAAAGGAAGGCTTTACCCCTTCTGAGGAGTGGATGGAGGGTGAAAAGTGAAGGGGAGGAGGGGGGACTGGGGTTGGTATGTAAAATAAAAAATAAATATAAAAAAACAAGAAATAAACTTTTAAAATACACCCAAAACAAATATATCAAAGCTAGGAATATCAACAGCTCAGTCCATCATCCAATGACCACAGGGAACTTTTTACAACATTCTGATCAAATCCTCACCTTTGAGTGAGCAGGCATCTTTCCAGGCACAGGAGAATCACTTCCTTTCACAGCAGTGTATGTTTAGATCATTTCATTCTTTGCTCAGTTCTGCTCATAATAAGCCACAATCTCCCTTGTTGGAAATGTCACCAGTCAGTCTAAGTTTGAACCTTTTAAGAACAAAAAGATTTGGTTGTGTTTTCTATGTAGAAGGTTTTAAACAATTTGCACTTGTTTTCCAATCTAAAAATTCTATTTAGATCACCATCTAGTATGTTTACATGCTGTCAACCATATTGTTCTTTGATCTGTTACGAGTTTTAAAGCACCCTATCACCAAGGACTTACTTAGAACTCCATATTCCATCTGTCTGCCAGGCACCATATTTTTATTTCATGAAGAAGTTGTAGTAAGGTATTTGTAGATAGATGGATGGATGGATGGATGGATGGATGGATGGATGGATGGATGGATAGAAATGCAAGCCATGTGGAATGGTTGTATATCAGATAAACAGTTTCTTCTTTGCTGAAATACGATATTTGGGCAATATGAAATGAAATAGAGATTTTAAGTTGTCACCTTCACTCATGCTTACATGGCACTATTTTCTTTTATATCTAGAGGTATTTTGATGGAATGGAACCCATTATCCATGTGTTTCCCATCTCTCAACTGCAGGCACTGGACTCCCACGGGAAGCCTCGGCACTGCCCAATCCCCTAAACTAGTGCAACCTGAATCTAATCTTTGCCTGGGCTGTGAGATTCAGAACTCTAAATAATATGAAGGACCTGCCAGCAGCCCCTCACTGAGTTCATATTGAAGAAACTTGAATCTAAATTTGAAAGATAGAAAAAGCTCCCCAGAGGGTTTCATTTTGTGACTTCCCAGTATGGATACAATAAGGCTGACCTCCACATCTGAGCCCAGAAAAGAGTAGAGGAATGACCTGTAAGAAATGAGAAGTTGTCATAATTGCAAAAAGTGGTACCTAAGTGATAGGCACACAAGGGGAGGGAGGTGAGCTTTGCTGGACACAGACAGTCACTAGCATCAGTTTCAGAAGAGACTTAGAATTACACTTCATGGTAATTGTTGCTGTGAAGATCAGGCCATTCTCTGCAGAACCCTGGGGATTAGAATGGCAGACACATTCTCCCAGAGAAGTGATTCATAAGCAGGCATGAATCTTTGTGTGGCAGATGAAAGTCAATACAAGGGAGCAGAGATGGAAGAAAATTGAGCTTACAGTCAGTGTAGTTGACTCTCATTGCACATTAGATTCAGATACAAAGATCAGATTCCAAAGAAGTAGGGCTACCTCTACACCCTGCTGTCTACACAAGACTGAAACAATGGCAGTTACTGATGCCTAAGGACCTGTTCAAAACTGGAATAATCTGAGCCTGAAGGCTCAGGGGTAGATCAAGCACTCTGACACATCTGCCATTACTCAAGGTACTAAAATTTTAAGTCTGAATAAGTTCAATTTCCTGATCTGATTTTGTGAGGGAGACTATAAAAACTTGCATGTTAACATGACATATCAATGTGTCAAAGAAAGAAATCCCCATGAAGACAGACATGGGAAACCAGACGGGGAGAGAGTAACAAAACAATGCACTGTGAATGAGGAAAACCCAGGGCTTTGTTCAACAAGTTTTGATTTGAGAATCTACACATGAAATTAAGTTTGAGTTTCTTCCCAAACTAAGGTTTTCTAAAGGTTCTGTACCACCATTTTTTAATCAAATCTTAGTTTGCATTTGCTAAAAATCCATTAGTCAAGTGGGCACTACTTCCTCACACTGAGTCTTCGGTCACTGTAATCCTTGGTCATTTGCTGGTATCTACTTTTAAAATAAATTATTGGTAAATGGTCTCCTCTGTTCTATATGTGTCCAGCTGAGGTTCTGAAGCTCAGTTTAAGCTTTGCCTGTTCAGTATTGTTTTATAGACTGTGGTAGCCACTTAACGTCATATAGCTCTTGGTTACACTGTGTTAAAATCTTTGGGGATTGGGATTTCAGGAATTTTCGTATAATAATTCTTCTGATATTTTGTTGAGTTGTGGGTATGTTAAGAATGTCTACATGACAGTATGAATATAATTGGGTTTAAAAAGCATGAATGACTAGCATCTAGCATATCACTAAATAAGAACAGAACAGTATTGGTTCTTATTATTGCACAGAAAACAAACATATCTGAGATATTTGGGTGTATCATATGAGTACAAGGGTGTGGAACATATTCATTAATTCACCCAACCATGTTCATTGAGAGACTTCCATACATCCAAATGCTGTACTGAGATTAGGGTACAATTCTGAATAAATCCAACAGATCCAGTTGGATGGTCTTTAAAGAATATTAGTAGGACATACCGTGTTAAAAGTTTATAACAAAAAGTTTATAAACTATGACACATCCTTCATAGTTTAAGAATGCATAGGAGTATTTAATCCCCATAAAAAACTATCTTGCATGTACTGATTAAAGAAACATACGTATATTAACACTTTGTCTTTATAATTCACATTTTCTCCATCTTTTCCAAAAGGGCACTAGTGTGATGCTCAAATGCATTCCTTGCAGCACTGATGTTCCAGCATGATGCCATCACTGACCTTCTAATACAGACGTAATGAGAGGACAATATATGAAGTTGCCATACTTTCTCATATTAAATAGTTGAAGTTTCTGTTAACCACTTATGTTTCTTTCTTTGTGATAAACTTTTTCATATATTTTTATTTTTTACCACAAGAAATGCTAACCTTTAAAGGCAAGCAATTTTATGCATATCCCACTTTCATAATTCATTAAAGTGTGATCATAGTTAATTCTTAGGTTTCCTGAAGGAATATTTCATGAGACTTGATGAGCAAATCAAATGTTTCACACACAAGAAAGGTATTTAACATCTTCTACATGCCCTCAATGAAAGTAACAGTACTTTAGCACTTGTCAATACTAACAATGTTAATATTCTTAATATATATGTCTTTTTAAACTCACCATGTTGTCTGGCACCCAGGAACTCTGAGATTTTGAGGTACAAAGAGATGTGAAAGATTGTCTTCTAATACAACAGATTCTTGAAAATATTGATGCATAGAACTTTGGGTTTGAGAGATGAGAACAGCTCCTCTTGGGAAGTCCAAAGGAGGATTGATAAGTTGATTGAAAAGGTACTATATACCCCAAGCATAATGACTCATGAAGTAAAACAAATTTGTTATAAATAATGTCCCCCTAAAAGGATAGAGTTCCACTCTTCTTAATCTTTTACATCAGCTGGCAGTGGTGTGAGTGGCTTCCCAGATTGGTGCACTGACCATTCACACTGTGCAGAAGGTCACAGATGTGCAAGAGGAGACAAACATGTGATTTCAGCCTGGTTAAGCCCAAGTCTTAATAGGCAGAAACACTGTGCCTCACAGACTACAGAGGGAAAAGAGAAGACCATAGAATACAATGTGCATTTTTGCAGAGTCAATAATTTTCATTTATTTTGCTTGACTTTAGAAGTTCTTGGAATCAAAACCAAAGTCTCTACCACCAAGATTAACACCAGTTCTGCATTCGATTTTTAAATGCAGTTTCCAAGTTTGTGCAAAGGGATTAAAATGTCAGTCCTATTAGGGAGGCAAGACATCACCTATACTTTCAGATTCAAGGATTGACAAACTTGTCTAAAGTTCTGGAACGCATAGGCAACAAGACTAAGGTTCAAACAAATGCCCTATCATCCTAATGCACTTATCCCTATGCTAATGAGAGGACTATTCTGTAGATGGAACTGAGCAGTAAAATGAAAATCAAAGTGCTTGGTTTAGGAAAAGTTAGGAAATGCTGGGAATGTTGTTTAGATTCATGTTCTTTGTAGTGGGCATTAAATTGGCCCCCGTTGTTTGTGCACATAAAAAGCTATGGACAGTTTCAATGACAGTTTAAGAGGGAGCTTCATTTTGGTGGGTTTCTCAGATTGGCCTCAGCTGGAACTCATTCTTTTTGTCTTTATTTCAATTTTCTACTCCTTAACTCTCTTTGGCAACACGGCCATCATTGCTCTCTCCCGAATGGACCTTCGATTACACACTCCCATGTACTTCTTCCTCTCCCACCTCTCCTTCCTGGACCTCTGCTACACCACCAGCACTGTGCCCCAGCTCCTGATCAACCTTCATGGACTTGACAGAACCATCAGCTATGGTGGGTGTGTGGCCCAGCTGCTCATATCTCTGGCTCTGGGCTCCACTGAGTGTGTGCTCCTGGTGGTGATGGCCTTTGACCGCTATGCTGCTGTGTGTCGTCCTCTGCACTACACAACAATCATGCACCCCCTTCTCTGCCAGACATTGGCTATTGCTTCATGGTTAGGAGGCTTCTTGAACTCTCTGATTCAGACAGGGCTCATGATGGCCATGCCGCTCTGTGGACATCGACTGAATCACTTCTTCTGTGAGATGCCTGTTCTCCTGAAGTTGGCCTGTGAGGACACAGGAGGAACAGAGGCCAAGATGTTTGTGACCAGAGCTATAATTTTGGTTTTCCCTGCAGCACTAATTCTTGGCTCCTATGCACAGATTGCCAGGGCAGTGATGAAGATCAAGTCAAATGCTGGACGAAGAAAAGCTTTTGGGACATGTGGGTCGCACCTCCTGGTGGTTTCTCTGTTTTATGGCTCAGCCATCTACACATACTTACAGCCCAAGGGCAGCTATTCTGAGAGTGAGGGGAAGTTTGTTGCTCTTTTCTATACTATCATCACCCCTATGCTCAACCCTCTGATTTATACCCTGAGGAACAAGGATGTGAAGGGGGCTCTGTGGAAGGTGCTGGGGAGAGGTACAGATTCAGGGTAGGGGAAGAAAATAGGGCCACCTCAACTTTCTATGGTGGGTCTCATATCCTTAAGTCCATCTGGGTCTACTGAATAAGAAATAACCTTCAGGGCCGGGCGTTGGTGGTGCACGCCTTTAATCCCAGCACTGAGGAGGCAGAGGCAGGTGGATCTCTGTGAGTTTTTGGCCAGCCTGGTCTCCAGAGAAAGTGTCAGGATAGGCTCCAAAGCTACGCAGAGAAATCCTGTCTCGAAAAACCAAAAAAGAAAGAAAAAAGAGAGAAAGAAAGAGAGAGAGAGGGAGAGAGAGAGAGAGAAAGAGAGAGAGAGAGAGAGAGAGAGAGAGAGAGAGAGAGAGAGAGAGAGAGAAATAGCCTTCTGCAAGTTTCAGAAATTTGTTGCTTTCCTCTTCTGGAGTTGAAAGTCAAAATCTCTTTAGCTTCTCTCTATTGGTGTCTATGGTCCTTGAAAAAAGGGGTCAAAGCTGATTTATCTCAAACATTGCACAAGAATGTTTGAGAGGATGGTCTTTTCTCCATATGAGAGAATAGCACAGGTGTCTAGGAATTTATGGATATGAGGGAAGGCTTAATTTAATGTGATACCCCTTTTCCAGAGCCTTCCATCCCCTTACACCTCTGCAGCTCAAGATAATCACTAATCATATGCATGAAACAAATGGTTTCTCTTGCATCCTTTCATACCATTTAAACAATTAGGACATATATACATACTTAATAGAAAAAGGAGGACTAAAGTTTTGTGACTAGTGTATTACTCTTGCATTTGGCATTCAGTAAAAAGAGATGATCATTTAAAGATAGCATAACCCCAGTGAAGCAATTGGTACAGCTGGGAACACACAGCCATTGCTTTTGCAATTTATGTCTTGTGGGATGCAGATGCCATCTCCATGGAAACCTTAACCCTTGGGTACCCATGGACCTTCTCATTTATGGCAGTGGCTTTAGCATTTGCAGAAAAAATGAATCATATTAAGAGAATTAAGCCAATCTTAGATAAATATGTGTGTATACATGTATATTTATGTTTGTTCCATATATGATCATGCTTATATAGAAGTAATCAACAAATGAAAAGCTGGTTATTAAAATAACAAACACTTGTATGGTAGTTTGAATGTGTTTGGCCCCCATAAGCTCTTAGGGAGCAGCACTATTAGGAAGTGTGACTTTGTTGAAGTAGTGTGGTCTTATTGAAGGAAATATGTCACTGTGGGGACAGACTTTGAGGTCTCTTTTTCTTAAGTTTCTCTCAGTGTCACAGACTACTTCCTGTGGCCTTCTGATCAAGATATAGTCAGCACAGTGTCTGTCTGCATGCTGCCATGGACCCACCATGATGAGATTGGACTGTAAGCCCATCTGAACTGTAAGCCTCCCCAGTTAAAAGTTTTTCTTTTATAAGAGTTGCCATGGTCATGGTGTCTCTTTACAGCAATAGAAACCCTAATGAGGACACCTTGGCTAGGAAAAAGAAAGATAAGACTGAACAAAAGACCACTGGAGATCTCTCTGAGAAACCGTAAACCAATGAGTTCGATGACACAAACAAAATGGACAAATTCTTGGATACTATCAGCTTAGCAAGACTGAATCATAAAGAAATGTAAAGGTTCAACAGACAATTACAATCAATGAAATTAAAGAATTTTAAAAGCATCTCACCAAAGAAATACCCAGTACCAGATTACTCCATTGTTGAATACTACCAAACTTATAATAAAGCAATATCGAAACTTTCTTGATTATTCTAGAAAAAATGAAAAGCCAAAAAATTCTTTCAGATTCACTCTGTAAGGCCAGAATTACCCTGATAGGAAAACTAGATAAGCACACACACAAAAAAAAACCACAGGCTAATATCCCCAGTGAGCATATGTGTAAACATTTTCAATGCAATATCAGCAGATCAAATCCAGTGGTATATTAAAATGTCTATTCACCATGACAAAATGTTATTTCCCCAAATACAGGAAAGTGTCAATTCACACCAATTGACACAATAACACACACCAACAGAACAAATAACAACAACAAAATGATGATCTCTGTATTGAGTTGTCTTGTCCAGCCTGGATATGAGGGCTTTTGCCTTGTCTTAATGTATTTTGTTTTATCAAGTTTGGTTGTTTTCTCTTGGAGGACTGCTCTTTTCTGAAGGAAAATAGGAGGAGGGGAGCCATGAAGAGTGGAAAGAAGAGAAACTGTGGTCGGTATATATTATATGAGAAAAGAATCTATTTTCAATTAAAAAATCATAAATAAGATATGCTAGCAGGTTATTCATAATCTCACCAAAAGGGCAATATAAAGAGACTCCTTCCTTGATATCTGATTTGAAAATGGTATCTCTGAGTTTGTGAATGGTCTCAACTTTCTTGATGTCTCTGAAAGCAGAGAAAATTATAATTTTATTGGTCTAATTCATTTCTTTTTTTGGTGTCCTTTGAATGTTCCATCTAAGGATCAACGACCTGTCCTCAGGTCCCAGCTGCATGATGATCTCAATGGATAGAAAAAATTTCGATAAAAATTCACCAGTTCTCTAAGACAAAATCTGTGAATAAATCAGCTACAGAAATGCACCAAAACATAATAAAGGCATACACAGTAAACATACATATTAAGTACTGAATAGGAAAAACATGAAACTTTTCCTCTTGACCGAGACAAAGATAGCTCCTTTTACAACATTTACCCAACTCGGTACTAGAGATCTTAGTGAGGCCAATCAAGCAAGAGAAATAAGGTAAAGTATATAAGCTAAATTGTTACTGTGGGAAGATGACATGACTTTCTATACTTAAAGCTTCTAAAATTCACCAAAAGAACTCTTAAGACTAGTAAACAAATTCCCCAAAGTCACAGGATACAAAATCAAGGTAAGTGGAGGAAGTGGCACACATCTTGTTATTGCCTAAAGCCTTCTCATGTGTTCTTTCTTATCTCTGTGGACTTGTTTCTCAGGTTTGAACCTCCAAAGAGAAGTGTCTACCATACGACAATGAAACAATGGTTACAGCTTCACCTGGTGGCTTCCTCACGCCTTGAAGCTACTGAACTGACAGTTAAGAATATTTCTGGGGCTGGAAAGATGGCTCAACAGTTAAGAGCACTGGTTGCTCTTCCAGTCAACCTGGGTTTGATTGTCAGCACCCACATGGCAACTCCCAGCCATCTGTAACTTTAATTCAAGTGAATTCAATGCCATCTTCTGGCTTCTGCTGGCACTGTACACACATGGCACACAACCTAAACCCACCAAATAACATTAAATAAGTAAAGTATTTTAAAAGAATATTAATTAACTCTATTCTGAATTGCACACTTCACATTTATGTAATTGTTAGAATAATTGATTCAATCACTGACAAAATCATTCTGTGTGCATGGTGTTCAGTAAGGGAACTAGTGTAATCATGGTCAACCCAGTGTTGAGTTTTACATGAGTATAAATTCTATGATTTCAAAGAAAAGCAAATAAACTACTTCAGTGAAATACTTCAGTGTATGGTATAGTGTGCATGTGTGTGAATGAATGTTCCTAAATATGTGGGCGTGTGTGTGTGTGTGTGTGTGTGTGTGTGTGTGTGTGTGTGTGTGTGTGTAAAGGCTCAAAGATGGCATTGAGTATATTCAGTTGCTCTCTTTTTGTTTGTTTGCTTTTAAAATTGTTTTATTTTCATTTCTATATGTTTGTATGTATCTGTGTATTATGTGCATGTTATGGGCTGGTATCTGAGGCCAGAAGATGAATTTGAATCTCCTGGAGATGAAGTTATGGGTGGTTTTGAACCAGAGTCCCATTATCAAGTAAGGAGTTGTATTTTGAGAATAATAGTATGGCAAATTAGTCTGGCAGAGCTTGGGGAATAGAGAGAACTGAGTATCTGCAGGGCCAATATTAGAGGACCATTCTATTAATTATAAGTAGTGCAATAGGTCCCAGAAGTCTCCAAGACCACACATACTAGTCAACTCATTCTCCTTACCATTGACACCAAAGAATATATGTATGGAAACACAGTCAAGAAATGGTATCACACTATGCTGGTATAGTTTTGAGATCAGAAGGAGGTGGATGGCTCTCCATCACCATTTCTGTCACCTCTGAGGTCCAGACCATCAGCATTTTGTTCCCTGAGGGAAGATCATTTAGTATCATGATTTCTCTGAGACAGAAGCTCAGACCTGAGTTCTTCTCAATGGACTTTCACACATCAGTAGCAGTCACCAGTCTCTGGTGGGCATCATTTCTCCTTTGCAGTCAATATAATTGTTGAAGGCTTTGAACTCCAGGTAAGTGCTAACTGGGTGAACTACTTAGGTTACACAGTTAAAATATAGAAAACAAGAGACAATTAACACTTAGAATTCCCTTCTATAACAGATTATATGATACTAAAACTTTGGTATTCAAGGAAACTCCAAACACCAGACCCAAAAGACAAAGTTTCTATCAGAGTTGTTGAAATAACTCAAGCTTTTCTTAGAGGAGCAGACATCAGGAGGGAACCTCTTCCAGACTGAGACATTCACAATGAAAATAAGGAATTTGTTATTTCATTCTTCAAATGTCAATTACATTGACTTCAATCTATGTGTTTTCTTGGTCTTACAGTATAAATTTGTGTGAGTCGCTACTGGATGTTTGATAGATGAGTCTTGCAGTAGATCTTCCTAAAGACTCTTGGGATACTTTAGGAAACCTGTACTCTATAGTGTAGAAGGAATGGCATCCAGATCAGGCAGTGACTAACTTTGTAGCATAACAGTTATTAATGGAGAATGGATTGATACCTACTTAAGTTCAACAGTGATATTAATCTCCCAAACACAATAAAAGAGTCACAAATACAGACAGAAGGAGAGGAAGTAAGATGACATTCCATTCCAAGACAAACAAGGTCGAACAACAAAGTTGGTTAGGACGGAATTTGTGGAACCACTTTTGCTCAGAGAAAAGAAATTTCATAGCTAGATAGCAGTCCCAACATCATTTAATTCGTAGAACTGGGTGAAAGGTATGGAACTGCATTGTATAAGAAAATAATTTAAAGATGGTTGTTGACCAAAAAGTTTGCTATTTTTAAAGATCATGTATAGATGCATTGAAAATGCATTTGTGCCTAATCTTATGGTATCTTTTCATGCTATGTTCGGTTGATATCCCTGGGAGGCCTGCTCCTTTCTGAAGGGAAATGGAGGAGTGGGTCTGGGGGAGAGGGAAGTGGGGGCTACTTGGATGAGTGGAGGGAGGGGAAGCTATGGTCAGGATGTATTGTATGAGAAATGAATAGAAATGAAAGAAGGAAGGAAGGAAGGAAGGAAGGAAGGAAGGAAGGAAGGAAGGAAGGAAGGAAGGAAGGAAGGAAGGGAAGGAAAAACACAGGTATTTCAACACAGGTAATCACTGTCTTTTGTAATATAGCTCAAAAATCTGTGCACAAAATAATTCAGTGGCAGCAGACTAAATTTCAAATTGTAAATAAAAGTATAAAAGTAGAGACCACCAATTCTTCAGAGCACACCAAACCACTAACAGAATCTTTGATCCATGCAGAAACATTTTATCATATCCTGGACAGGCAACTTACACTCTTTAAGAGGGTGGAAGCTTTAAAGTTGCCTGAATATCACTTCCTTTCCAGGCAAGCTGCTTTTAGAAACCTTTATTCTTCTTCAAGTGTTCTTGGTGAGTGACATTTGGCTTTCTGGAAATGTGGTTATTTGTTCTTGGCTGTGCCTGCAGGAAAAACGCCAGGCAAATTCATGGCTTTTCCATAGGACACCTCTTTTACACTCAGCGACAAATGATCACAGTTATCATTAGACATTCTCCATTCAGGTTCTAATGCTCAATTAGAAACACCTGTTTCCTAGGAAAGACATTTAAAGATGGATTCTCCGTTTCACTACCCTTTGATTCTAGATATTTAGTCAATGTTCTCCTCCAATTCTACAGCCAAGAACTTTGTATAATTGTTGATGTGTTCCAGCAATCCACTAAATAATAACTTGTAACATCTGGTGATGACTAAAACTAACACACATCACTTCTGCTTTTGCCAATAAACAGGAGAGGATACTTTGAAGCAGTGACCTGTGCTTGATGAATAGAACACACGGAAACGTCTATGTTGTGTCTATTTTCCTCAATGCTTGGAGACTCACCTGCTGGAAGGAGTGCTTTCTAATGTGTCTTCTCTACTACCTCTCACCGACACATACTGGGTTTCCCTAGGGAGACTCATTTCTGCCCAGTCCCTGAGTCAGTGTGACCACAGTCAAAACATACCTGGCTTATAATAAAGAATTAGAAAGAATGTTTGACAACTGAGCACAGCTCATATAAATGCACAGAGATTGAAACAGCAATCACAGGGCCTACACAGGTCTGCACGAGGTCCTCTGCATATATACTATAGCTTTCAGTAAGTACTTTTCCTGAGTGTGTGAATGAGTGGGTCTCTGGCCTGTCTTGTCTAACTTCAATATGATGGTTTTGTTTAATCTTAAGTACATTTTTATGTTTTGTTGTTATCTCTTAGAAGCCTGTCCTTTTCTAATGAGAGACAGATGGGGGAGGGGGTCTGGATGGGAGAGGAGGTGGGGAGGAATTTGGAGGAGGAAAGGGAGGGGAAACTGTATTCTGGTTATATTATATGAGAAAAGAATCTATGTTTTATAAAATGGAAAGAAAAGAAATAATGTTTGAGATATGCTAGAGACCAAATTTGTGTCCATGTGATCAGTAAATTGCAGTTACTGTTCAAAATATGGATGTTTCTGGGGGGTGTAATTTTATTTACCACTTTGATTATCTTGATTATTATATATGGACATGCATTACACCCTGGTACTGACCACAAGGGAGAGGGGGAATTATTTGAAAGACTGGGAAGGTGTTATAACTCCAGCAATTGAATTTCCACTAAATCCACCCATCCCATGTTTCTGTTCAGAAAAGGGCAGGTATCAACAAGGCATGTCATATCAAGTTTCAGTAGACTAAGCCCCTCCACTTGTATTAAGGCTGGGCAACATAACCCAGTATGGGGAATAGGTTCCCAAAAGCCAGCCAAAGCTTTAGGAGCAGCCCACAAATAGATCAAGCTATACAATTGTCACATATACGTAAAGGGTCTAGGTCAGTCTCATGCAGAATCCCTGGCTTTTGATTCAGACACTGTGAGCACCCATGAGCCATAGTTAGTTGTTTCTGTGGGTTTCTTGTGACGGCCTTGACTCATCTCTTTCATACAATCCCTCCTCCCTCTCTTCAGCAGGATTTCCTGATCTCAGCCCAATGTTTGGCTGTGGTTCTCTGCATCTGTTTCCATCAGTTACTGGACGAAGGCTCTCTGATGACAATTGGGGTAGCCACCAATCTCTGGGTAGAGCAGAATATAATTAGGCATCATTATGTTGACATTTTTTCTTCAGTCATGTTCGGTTCTATCCTAGGTCTCTGAACCATCAAGCCTCTGGGGGTCCTGACACTGCAGGCCGTGCCAGGGGTGTGCTCACTCTCATGCTATGGGTCTGAGGCTGGACCTGTCATTGGTTAGCCACTCCCACACTCTCTATGCCACTTTTACCCCACACACACACACACACACACACACACACACACACACACACACACACACACACACACACAATCACACACACACAGAGGCAGGACCTTCATGTAGATTCAAGTTGGACATCTGCTTCATTTTACTTTTCTCCAAACAACTTCTGTTGCTATTTCATACAAGGTAAATTATTCAGAAGCAAGCTATCATTATTTATTGTTTAGCATATAAAATATTTATTTCTTGTGTATTTTTTCTTGCTTGAATGTTAATTTTCCCTTCAGTTGTTAAAGTAGTTATTATTTTAGAGCAGTTTAACTCACAGCAGTGTTGTATGAAAATTGCCCATTTATTCCCTGTGTGCCA
Organism: Cricetulus griseus; assembly: GCF_003668045.3. Classification (NCBI taxonomy): domain Eukaryota; kingdom Metazoa; phylum Chordata; class Mammalia; order Rodentia; family Cricetidae; genus Cricetulus; species Cricetulus griseus. The sequence continues at coordinate 63,980,113 of NC_048600.1, forward strand.
CCCCACACACAATTGCATACCCTCTCAGATTATCAACAGCCTGAACCAGAGTGCCCTAGTGGTCATGACTGTAGACTGTACCTGGAGACATCATTATTGTCCACACTCTACAGTGTGTTTCACTGTCATTGGGTTCTGTGTTTGCAGTCATTCATAAATATTTGCTGGCTGGGTGGTGATGGTGCACAAGCCAGGCTGTGGCTGTGCACACCCTTAATCCCAGAACTTGGGAGGCAGAGGCAGGTGGATCTCTGTGTTCAAGGCCAGCTTGGTCTACAGAGTGAATTCCAGTAAGTCAAGAGAAATGCTGTCTTGAAAAACTGACAAAAAATTCCCAAGACCAACATCAAAGTTCCCCATGTTCAGTTAATATTTAAATATAATATGGGATATGGGTCTCTTTCTATCCTTCTGCGTATACATATCCAGTTTCCCCAGGACAGAGAAATAAAAGGCAACTGTTGCTTTTGAGAGACATGATAATATGAACAGAATATACTGAAAACACAAAAGGAACAGCAGAAAAGTGACAGAAATGATGAAAGAACTGATACAGCTTACAAAATACAATACATACAAAAAGAAACTGCATCTCCAAATTCATTCAACTATCAGGAAAAAATATAATACCACTGTTACATACAATAAAGAACAAAGTATCTTGGGGGTAAAATCAAACGAACAAGGGAAAGACCTGTATACAGATACCATAAAACCTTACAATTCTGTTTAGAATTTCACCTCAGCAAATGACCTTTTAAAAGAATCAAATATTAGTACTTTTTCTCCCTTTTAGTGTGTGAAAGTGTGCAGCTAATCTAGTTTCTCAGAGAAAAATTAATTTCTCTTGATTTTGTAGTGAGAGTAGAATGTTTTACTCAACAAATTTTATTTAAAATTGCTATGCCATGAAAGAAAATGATATGTATGGATCATCCCTTTATTAGACAGTAAGAGAGGCCACTGGTATTTGTCTCTACATTCACTGTATTATCTACTGATGAAGAGTTCCAGCATGTAAGGCACAAGGCATATTTAACAGAACTCTGGTGAGTATACGGAGAGAAAGAAACTGCATAATGAAGACAGATCTGGTGAGAAGGGACCATCTCATCACAGGGGAGAAGATGAGAAATGAAAAGAAACTCATGATGGGGAGACTCATCGTAAGAAATGTTTGTGATTGTATTTTTCCTACGATGGAGCTACAGGTTCTCAGCCCTTTGTGGCAGATGACAACTGGTCATGGACAGGGCCTCAGAGACTGTAATACTATCCATATGCATGGAGTTACATGAAAATGAGCGACCAGGCCCAAACCAGTGAACAGAGCCTGAGTACTCCTTCCTCCTACTCTACTGAAGCACTTTGCTCAGAGACTAAGGAAAGAAGCAAATGAAAGAAATGGAGTAGCAATGAGAATTTAACAGCAGATTCCACATTGGTGCTCTTGCATTCTTAAGTCAAGACTGTGAGGAAGGCAATACCATCCCTACAGGCTTGAAAATATACTATCTAGAGCACTGGTGGCCTGAAATGAGTCACAAAACAGGCAGGTGGAAGGAATGTGATTCCAGCAAAGGCCACATGACTATTGCTCCAATCATCTCTTCACTGGGTAAAAATAGAATTAAGAATAGAAAAGGCAGGCCTGGAGAGAAGAGCTGAGTTGAGTAGCTAAGTGTAACATGGAACCTCTGGTTCTGGAATGTGTATAAAATATTATGGAATAATGCTTTAATTCATGTTCTTTGCAGTGTAGTGGGTTTTTGTTTTTCACTTCCAAAGCCCTAACCCCATTAGTACCAATAGCTAGACTCAGCTGGATGTGTAGCTCAGCTCTTCATAGCACTATTGATGGTTGTAATAGAGTGTTTGCTCCTTGTGGTTATAGTTTTATCACCACAGTGTTCATCACTGATAGCAGGAAATCAGATGATGTGCTACACAATGTAGACAATTCATTGTAGATAATTGGGTAACAATTTATCCTGCTTGTAGGTCCTGCTGTTGCTGGAATCCAACCTGACTGTAAGTATAGAAGAAGGACTCTCTGTATCTCCAACCTCTGCCACCACAGCAGAGTCAAGAGTCAACAGAACATAGACCAGACAGAGCAAAGTGCCAGGCTTCATTCAGCTTTGGGTTACTCTGTGAGCTCAAGTGACTTCAAAGTACTCCTGTGATAGCAAGCATTGAATTGTCTTCTGTTTTGTGAGAGTGAGGGGCTATGGACAGCTTCAACATCACTTTGGAAGGTGGCTTCATTTTGATGGGCTTCTCAGATTGGCCTCAACTGGAACATGTCTTTTTTATCTTCGTTTCAATTTTCTATTTCCTTACCATCTTTGGCAACTCCACCATCATCACAGTCTCACGAATGGATCCTCGACTACAAACACCAATGTACTTCTTCCTCAACAACCTCTCTTTCCTGGACCTCTGCTATACCACCAGCACTGTGCCCCAGCTTCTTGTCAATATCTCTTGAATTGACAAGACCATAAGCTATGCTGGGTGTATGACCCAGTTCTTCACAGTGCTCTTGCTGGGGGGTACTGAGTGTGTGCTCCTTGTGGTGATGGCTTTTGACCGCTATGCCGCTGTGTGCCATCCACTACAATACACTAGCATTATGCACCCCCTTCTCTGCCAGGCATTGGCCATCTCCTCCTGGGTGGGAGGCCTTGTGAACTCCCTGACTCAGACAGTCCTCATCATGACCATACCTCTCTGTGGCCATCACCTGAACCACTTCTTCTGTGATATGCTTGTTCTCCTGAAGCTGGCTTGTGAGGACACAGAGAGAATAGAGGACAACCTGTTTGTGGCTGGAGCCATAATTTTGGTCTGTCCTGTAGCACTAATTCTAGGGACCTATGTACTCATTGTTCATGCTGTGCTGAGGATCAAGTCAATGGCTGGGCGCAGGAAGGCTCTGGGGACTTGTGGGTCCCACCTCATGGTGGTTTTCCTTTTTTATGGCTCAGCCATGTACACTTATCTCCAACCTGTTCACAGGTATTCTGAGAGTGAAGGGAAGTTTATTGCCCTCTTTTATACTATAGTTACTCCTATGTTGAACCCTCTGATTTATACCCTGAGAAACAAGGATGTGAAACGTACCCTGTGGAAGGTGCTTGGGAAAGGAATAAACTAGGAATAAGAGGAGAAAGGTGTCTGGATAAAATGCTGTATAATATCCTTCACACTGTCAAGAATTCTGTGCCCAACATACTTTCCAATAGAAGTGAGACATAAAATATTTTCTGGTGTGGGGGCAAGTCTGACTGAATATATTTCCCTAGGGACTTTCTGTTATAATCCATGTAAACCTGGCTCTACCCCTTGGGGACCTGGCACACATGGCAAGCAGTACCCTGGCTCTGTATACAGGTGAAAAGGTCCCTTTAAGAGTCAAGCGCTGCTCTCTCTCTCTCTCTCTCTCTCTCTCTCTCTCTCTCTCTCTCTCTCTCTCTCTCTCTCTCTCTCTCTCTCTCTCTCTCTCTCTCTCTCTCTCTCTCTCTCCTAGTCCAGGGGAATCCTGGGAATGTACCTGGCCCATCTCCATTGTCCTGCTCAGTGTTAAATAAAGCTTGCTTTAATTAGACAATCATGGATTGGTCTTTCTCCTTGAAATTTTCAGAACTAACAACATGAACACCCTAGAATACTGAGCCATTAAAACAATAAAATCCTGAGGTCTTTTGACAGCATGAATGGATATGAATGTCATTCTTCTGAGTGAAATAAGCCATGTCCACATATACAGTTCATAACCACACTCATGTGGAATCTAAAAATTGTTCTCATAAAACATGATAAGTTGGGCCAGTGAGATGACTCAGAGGATAAGAACACCTGCTGCCAAGCCTGACGATCAGAACTAGATTCTGAGAATCACATGCTGAGAGCAGAGAACCAATTCCCTCAAGTTGTCCTCTGAACTCCACACTCACAGCATGCCATGCATGTACACTCACATGCATACACATACATGTACACACACATACACAAATCAGTAATTTTAATATTAAGAACTTTAAGTTGACAATTAAGTGGTGGTTACCAGAAAGAGTGGAATGCAGAGGGAAAGGGTGAGAGATAGACACTAATTAGTTGATATACAGTTGCAGTTAGATTGGATTAAAAAGTCGTGGTGCATTATTACATAATAGTGTAAGTATAATTAATGTTAATGTACTGTATCAAAAAGCTCAAAGGGGGTTGGTGAGATGACTCTGTGGGTAAAGGTGCTTGCTGCCAAGCCTGATGATCTAAATTCAATCCCCAGGACTTACATGATGAAAGGAGAGACAACTCCTCCTGAACATTGTCCTTTGATCTTCACACACAGGTGATGACATGCAGGCATACATAAACACACACACACACACACACACACACACACACACACACACACACACACACACACAATGTAATAAAAATTTCAAAAGCTATAAAAAGAGATTTTAAAAAGTTAGCAGAAAGAATAATAAATATTTGAGGAAACACATATACTTAACCGGATTTAGATATTATGTAATGTATACTTGTACAAAACATTGTATAGTATATCCTTAATATGCATAATTCAATGTTTATTTCTTATGTATTGGACAAATTGTCATATGCTTTCTAAATGTTTGTTTGCCAAACCTTCATAATTATTGGCAGGAGTTCTCAATCCAAACCTTGAGAGGAGCTTTAAAAACTTCTCTTTCCTCCGTCTCCTCAGCTAACTAGCTGACTAGACCTATTCTGTGACTTGAATATATATTGAACTCATCTTCTGCTCATCCTTTTGGACCCTAGCATCCTTTGATAAGCATCCCTCTCAAGCACACCATAGTGCCCCAAGTTGACCTAATTAGTATGCTCACAGTTACCTTTTCTATAGACTAACACATGAGACACAATAATAGAACCTTACAGGCTGGTGGGCTACTGTTCTTCAATTCAGTCCTAGACCCTTCATTCCCCTACTTTTAATCTGTGCTCTCTTCCTTGACTGACTCAAACTCAACTTTGTTAAGGAAAGAGCATGCACTGCAGCAAGATCCAGAATACATTCAAAGAAACTCTGCTGCATGAGATGTGAAATAAAACATCTGCCCAGCAATGTTGCAGGAATAGCTCTGAAAATGTCTAACAAATAATATGCCATTCTATTCCAGGCCCCTAATGCAAACACATCCCTTTCTGCTTACCAGGTACAAATATCACATTGCTAATGGACTCTAGAAGACACTTGATGATGTCACCTAACCTTCCTGTCACAAACAGTAGTATCTTATGCATATATGTGAACACTGTATGATGAGCCCAAAAAGGATCAAATTTGAGATGCGAACAATGTGATAGTCTCTAAATGAGACACGGAATTTGTCTGATTGAGAAAGGGCTGGTTAGGATTGGGGTCAAACTAGGGAAGTGCAAGGAATCTCAGGCTGAGGAGTCCCATGGGGAAATGAGAAGTTGTGTTCTGAGGAAACTGTAAATAACTCAAATTGGTCTGGAAACGTGTGCAGAGTAGAAAGAACAGAGGGCAGCAGGGCATACTGTAAAGGACCAGTCATTGGATCATAATTTGCCACAATGGGCCCAGAGTTCTCCAAGGCTATGCCTATAAATTAACTCACTCGCCATTATTTTATAAAGTCCCTTAGAATCCCCCCAGGAAGAGGTGTATTGAGGCCTTAGGTCAGAAAATGGGGTGGTGATACACCAGCGAAGCTTTGGGGTCAGAAGGAGGCAAAGGATTTGGGGTTAAGAAAGCAAAGTTTGGGTGAGAAAGTTGCCCCCACCTTCTGGCTTTGGCATCAGCAATCTCTGCTCTTGGCAAGGAAGTGGTCTACATGCTGTGGTAATTTCTCTAGCATAATAACTCTGATTTCAGTCCCTCTTGCTAAAGATGACATCAGGAACCAAGTAGAAAGTATCTTTTTTAATCACCAGTGGATCCCACCAGTTCCAAAGTAGATCTCATCTCTCCTTGATGCCAATAGAATTGATGGAGACAAGAGCAACTTTTTTCTGTCCTTGAGCCCCAGATAAGTGCAGAATGGGTGGCTAGTCAGTCTTAACTGAAAAAATCTAGGAAATGAGAAATAGTCCACAAGGTAACTAGCACTTAGCTCCATTACACTGGATGCACACAGTTAATGTCCATCTAACTAATTGGATCTCCATCACTTGCTCACCCCCTCTCTATTATGTACAAGGCATCAGAAATATGCCCTGCATCATTTTCAGTTTTAAACTTTATCAGTTGCATAAGGTTTTTTTAATATAAACTGTAAGGCTTGATATAAAATTGCTTTGAATTCCCTTTCAAAATTCCAACACACTACAATGCTAAAGCTCAAGAAAATTGGAAACATCACAGTCATGAGATAAAGAAAAGAAGCATTGGAGGAGTTTTTGGAATACAACAGAAGGAATTTACTGTAAAGGGCACATGAAAGGAAACCTATCACAAATTGAGACAATGTTGTGTGTGCAGAGTCACAGTGAAAACAAGGCATTTTTAATTCACTCTGAGTGTCAAATACACACACTATAGTCAATCTCTGGTTTTATGAATTATACTTGAAAATTAAGGAGTCATTATTGGGTATTTGATGCAAGAGTCTTGTAGAACACCTCAAGTCTATTGGGCTAAAAGGGGACACTGGGTAGTTTCTAATGTGAAACGGATGGGGTCCAGATCAAAAATCAACTAAGTCTGTAATAATGGAGATGGGTAGAAGGGTTTGCTCATGTCTAGTAAGATTTTATATCATGGTCTTTCTCTGAAACATTAATGGGGGATCTGCGTGTATACACGTCCATACATCCATACATACTTAAAGGCGATGAAACCAGTTTCAATTTCATGATGACATGGTCTGAGTGTTCCAAAGTCTCTCATTCTTTGCACATTGTCAAGTTGTGCCTTGCCTTTCTTTTTAATGTAAAATCCTTTATTAGATTAAGTAACATTCTGTTTGCCCAATGAACCAGCAACTACAAATATTTTAGCACTGACTTATACAACCACAGGAAGTACAGTTTTGTATGGACACTAATGGCAGAGAAGTGGTAACAAAACCAGCAATTCTCTCTTTTATTGAGTAACCACTGTGACTCTTGTGTTCCTTCTTATCTCCCTCTGGCTAACAGTAATCTCTTCGAAACTAGGTTACCTGGTTTACCTACAGTTTCCAAATATTTCGTACTTTTTGATGAGTGGACCTCGCCTTTCTTAACATCACCGTGGAAGTTAGATTTCACCTTGTGAACTGTGGGGACCAAGGACCACATCAGACCAAGAACAAACTACTGTGTGCTTTCCTGTAAGGATTCAGTTAGATCCAATGTTCATGTTATCACACTATTGCTGCCAATAGTGTGTGGGATTATATCCCTTTTTCCTTTTGGCTGTTGGTAAAGTGGGGTTATCTATTGCCTATATTTTTCTGTTTGTAGTTATTTTCTTTGGGTTGCAGTTTTCCTTTCAGAACTTTCTGTGGGGCTGGATTGGTGGATATGTATTGTTTGAATCTGGTTTTGTCATGGAATATCTTGTTTTCTCCATCTATATTTATTGAAAGCTTTGCTGGGTATAATAGTCTGGGCTGGCATCCGTGGTCTCCTAGAATAGGTAGAATATCTATCCAGGACCTTCTGGCTTTCAGAGTTTGCATGGAAAAGTCAGGTGTAATTCTGATAGGTTTGCCTTTATATGTTACTTGACCTTTTTCCTTGCTGCTCTTAATATTTTCTCTTTATTCAGTATGTTTGGTGTTTTGATTATTATGTGGCGAGGAGACCTTTTTTTTGGTTGAGTCTATTTGGTGTTCTGTAGGCTTCCTGTATTTTCATTGGCATGTCTTTCTTTAGGTTGGGAAAATTTTCTTCTATGATTTTGTTGAATATGTTTTCTGCGCCTTTGAGTTGGATTTCTTCACCTTCTTCTATACCTATTATTCTTAGGTTTGATCTTTTCACCGTATCCCATATTTCCTGGATATTTTGTGTTAGGGATTTGTTGGACTTAAGATTTTCTTTGGTTGATGAATCTATTTCTGCTAGAGTGTCTTCAACTCCTGAGAGTCTCTCTTCCATCTCTTGTATTCTGTTGATTATGCTTGCATCTGTTTTTTCCTGATCGTTTACCCAGCTTTTTTATTTCCAGCTTTCCCTCAGATTCTGTTTTCTTTATTGTCACTATTTCAGTTTTTAGGCCTTGAACTGTTTCCTTGAGAGATTTCTTGGTATCTTGTATTTTTTGGTTTGTTCTTTCTTCCATTTCTTTAAGGGATTTTCTCATGTCCTCTTTGAGGTCCTCTAATAATTTTCCTGAAGATGTTTTTAAGGTCATTTCTCTTCTGCTCCATCTGCATTGTGATGTTCAGGTCTTGCTGGTGTATGGCTCCTAGTCTCTGGTGGTGTCATATTGGGTTTTCTGTTGTTGAATGTGCTTTTACATTGACCTCTTCTCATCCTTTCTTCTGGTGGGTGTAGCAGGAGTCTCTTCCTCTCCTGGTGGGTATGGGACCATTCTGGTAGATGCAAACAGTTCCAATACTCTGATGTCTGTACTCTTGTCATAGATGGAGGTGGCACTGTTACCGGGTCTTTGGCAGTGTCTGGGTGTGTTGGATCTGCTGCCGAGTTCGGATCCGGCAAGCAAAACCCTGGCGTCAGATGTTTCTGAGCAGGGCCGCTTACAGTCCCTGGCCTACCTGGGCCGGTGGATGGAGGCAGAACTGCCACGGGGCCTCAGCAGTGTCCGGGTGGTCGGATCCTACTGCCGAGCTCAGATCCTCATAAAGTTATTTTTAATGTTATTCCTTCTGTTTCATCTGCACTGGGATGTTCAGGTCTTGCTGTTGTAGAACCACTAGTTTCTGCTGGTGCTGTATTGCTCTTTAGGTTGTTGAGCATACTCTAATGTTGTTGTCTACCCATCTGTTCCTCTAGTCAGTATGTATGAAGCCTGTGCTTCAGGGGGTCCCTCTTCCTCCAATTGGTATAGTTGGGGGTTGTGGCTCTGGTGATTGCTCCTCCAGGTTTAAGCAGGTCCAAGGCTCAGACGTTCCCTCCTGGAGATGCAGGTAGGGTCGAAGCTCCTCCAGGTAGTGATAGCTCCTCCAGGTGGAGGTGGTGTCACAGTTCTGGTAATCATTCCTCTAGGTAAATGTGGGGCTGAGGTTATGGTGGTCACTGCAGCAGCATAGTATCTCTTACCGAGAAATGTCAGTGGATGCTGACTGGGACTCAGGTGCTCTTTTTCCAGAGAACTTCTTATGATAGCTTCTTGAAGCAACTGCTGGAAGCTGCTGGTGGTCTCTCAGCCTCAACCGCTGCCTCCACAGAGGGTCAGGCCTCTTTCTGACACTCCTGGAGGTTAGAAATGACCTTCAGGACCATTTCTAATACACTGCTTGCACTTCTATGATTATGTGTGGCAATTAAGGCAATATGAACAGAAATACATCATGGAACAAAACAAATTTCCAGATATGATCTGTTTTAACTGATGAAAAAAAAAGACAAAATCATGAGGGAGTCACTGGTAAAAGAATGGTGTTAACATGTCATTACCTGCAGAAAGATTCACAATTAGGTCACTTTATGTGGTACAATATATATTCTACTCAGCTTCCATGTTTATTACAAGACTGCTTCCAATAGCCATCACCCAGGATGCCAATGAAAGAACAGATTTTTTTTATAAATTTTATTTAAGTTAGAAACAATCTTATTTTACATATCAATCCCAGTTCTCTCTCCTTCCTATCCTCCCATGCTCCCCACTGGCCCCCCATCCCATCCCCCATTCACGCCCCAGGGAGGGTGAGGCCTTCCATGAGGGATCATCAAAATCTGTCAATTCATTTGGGGCAGTGTCTAGGCCCTCCCCTGTGTATCTAGGCCAAGAGAAGGAATGGATTTTTTTAACGTAATATAGATACACAATGGAATGTTACTGAGTCATAAAAACAAAGAAATCCTGGTATTTTTCACCAAAAAGGGCAGGACTGAAGACATTGTATTAGGTTTTTAAAAGCATATCAGACAATGTTAAGCATCCTGTCTTTTCATTCACACATAAAGTTGGCCTCATAGAAGAAGCAAGCAGTGGGGAGAAATGGTTCAGCAGTTAAGAGAACAGGATGTTCTTCCATAGGACCCAGGTTCAGTTCCCAGCACCTACATTCAGCTCAGTGAAACTGAAATTCTGGTTCCAGGGAATCTGACACCTTCTTCTGGTCTCCACAGTCACTGCACATACATGATGCACATACATACACACATACATGTACGCAAATAGTCATGCATATAAAATAAAGTACTTTTCAAGGAAGTGACAAGCAGAAAATTCATCAGCAGAGGTAAAAATGAGGAACATCAAAGTCAAACAATGTGGAAAGTTGCACTGAGGAAACAGGAATCATTTCTCATAATTCATAGCCTAGGGGTTTGATTATGAACTAAACAATGCATTGTGCATTCCAAAATCACAAGAAGAGGGGAATTTAAAGATTACAAATGAAAGTGTTTTTTCTGTCACAAAGGTCTCTGGTTAATCAGGAGCCAAGCAATACCATAAAATCTCACCTGCAACAAAGCTCACATAAGAGATTTATTGGTGAGAGACACCGAGTAGCAGCTGCCTCTGAACAGAAGGGTGACAACAGTGGTCTGGACAGGCCTTTTATAGGGTTAATTGGAGTGTGCCCAATGAGCTAGTGAAAAAGTATTACTTGACTGCCAAGTTTATTTGGCCATTAACACTGAATCACAGGGTTGGGTATTCCCAAGTCTCAGAACTTGGGGTCAAGGGGCCAAGTCAGGGGCAGGGTGTTCTTTCCTTGGCCCTTTCCCCCTACACCAAATACATAGAAACAAAAAAAATTGAGGAAATGAAAACTTAAATTTTCATTTAAGGTGGTTCATATTGAATGCATGTATTACAGTGCTCCCCAAATTGTACAATTATAAAATAAAAATTAAAAGTAAAAATCATCAAACTACACTTAAAATGTATCTTCAACAGAAAAGGAAAAAATTCATCAAAATATGAACTATGGTGTGTACCTTTTACTACAGAGACATGAACAGAATGTATATTCACCATAGATAGGGCACCACCAGCAGATCAATAAAATGATTTCACTTAAGTCTAGGTTAGTGAAGCCAGGAATTTCCTGAGTCTGCTTATCCTTGTGTCAGGGGTTATTTACAGGAGTACACATGACTCAAAGGCAGTAGCATTGCTGCAAAGCTCGACATTCATGAGAAGTGACTTACAAAGCTGCATCGCTGGAGCTCTTTACACTACTTGTAAGCAGCCACCCATGGGAGAGTTCCCACTCTGTAGTCATCTTTACTGCTTATACAAACCTGGAGGTGGCCTTGTGAATCTTGTGACTTTCAGGAACTTCCTGAGTCTTGCAAGTTCTATTACTTTCTGGGCCTTGTATGTTTTGTTTACTTCCAAAGTTTTATGAGCCTTCTACCACCCTCTAGGAAAGGATGTTTCAAATAAAGTGGAATAATTACACAACATCCTGAAAGTGATATAGGAAAAGAATATTGGTTTTAAAGGAAAACATCAAAGAGAGACGGATGGAGAAATAGCCTGTGGTAGGGAAATGTATGGAGCTCAACAGACATTGAGCTAGATTCAAAGTAGTGGATAGTTTAGCTGATACTTGTAGTAAGACTATAGCCTAACTCTTCTGGGAACTGAAGTGACAGGATAGTAATCTAAGGCCTTGTTGGCTTACACTGAGAGCTGAAAGCTGTTTTGGGCAGCGTAGACCTCAGTTTAAAATGAAACCTCAGAAGAGATATGACACTGTAGCTCAATGATAGAGCATTTTCCTAGCATGGGCAAGAACCTAGGTTTAATACTAACAGAGAGAGGGGAGGTAACAGCCAACATCAAACTAAATGGAGAGAAACTCAAAGCGATTCCTCTAAAATCAGCAACAAGGCAAGGCTGTCCACTCTCTCCATATCTCTTCAATATGGTACTTGAAGTTCTAGCTGGGGCAATAAGACAAGAAAAGGAGATCAAGGGGATACAAATTGGAAAGGAAGAAGTCAAACTTTCACTATTTGCAAATAATATGATAATCTACCTAAGTGACCCAAAAAACTCTACCAGGGAACTCCTACAGCTGAAAAACACCTTCAGTGAAGTAGCAGGATACAAAATTAACTAAAATAATCAGTAGCCCTACTATATACAGATGATAAATGCAATGAGAAAGAAGTCAGAGAAACATCACCCTTTACAATATCCACAAGCAACAAAATATCTTAGGGTAACACTAACCAAAAAAGTGAAAGACCTGTACGGTAAGAACTTTGAGTCTTTAAAGAAAGAAATCAAAGAAGATACCAGAAAATAGAAAGATCTCTCATGCTCTTGAATAGGTAGAATCAACATAGTAAAAATGGCAATCTTGCCAAAAGCAATCTGCAGATTCAACGCAATCCCCAACAAATTCCCAACACAGTTCTTCACAGATCTTGAAAGAACAATACTCAACTTTATATGGAAAAACAAAAAAACCCAGGATAGCCAAAACAACTCTGTACAATAAAGGATCTTCTGGAGGCATTACCATCCCTGACTTTAAGCTCTATTATAGAGCCATAGTTCTTGAAAACAGCTTGGGGTTGGCACAAAAAATAGACAGATAGACCAATGGAATCAAATTGAAAACCCTGATATTAACCCACACATGTATGAACACCTGAATTTTGACAAAGAAGCTAAATCTATACAATGGAAAAAAGAAAGCATCTTCAACAAATGGTGCTGGCACAACTGGATTCAGACATGCAGACGATGGCAGATAGATCCATACTTGTCACCATGCACAAAACTTAAGTCCAAATGGATTAAAGATCTCAACATAAATCCAGCCACACTGAATCTTCTAGAAGAGAAAGTAGGAGATGCCCTTGAACAAATTGGTACAGGAGACTGCTTCCTGAACATTACACCAGTAGCACAGACATTGAGATCTACAATTAATAAATGGGATCCCCTGAAACTGAGAAGCTTTTGTAAGGCAAAGGATACAGTCAGCAAGACAAAATGACAGCCCACAGAATGAGAAAAGATCTTCACCAACCCCACATCTGACAGAGGGCTAATTTCCAAAATATACAATGAACTCAAGAAGCTAGCCACCAAACACCAAACAATGCAATTAAAAGGTGGAGTACAGAACTAAATAAAGAATTCTCAACAAAGGAATCTGAAATGGCTGAAAGACACTTAAGAAAGTGCTCAAAATCCTTGGCCATCAGAGAAATGCAACTCAAAACAACTCTGAGATACCATCTTACACTGGCCAGAATGTCTAAAATCAAAAACACCAATGACAGTCTATGCTGGAGAGGATGTGGAGAAAAAGGAGCATTCCTCCATTGCTGGTGGGAGTGCAAACTTGTAAGACCACTTTGGAAATCAGTATGGCAGTTGCTCAGAAAAATGGGAATCAGTCTACCTCAAGATCCAGCAATTCCTCTCTTGGGCATATATCCAAAGAATGCATGTCCATACACCAAGGACATATGTTCAACCATGTTCATAGCATCATTGTTTCTAATAGCCAGAACCTGGAAGCAACCTAGATGCCCCTCAGTTGAAGAATGGATAGAGAAAATGTGGTACATTTATACAACGGAGTACTACTCAGCAGAAAAAAGCAATGGAATCTTGAAATTCGAAGGCAAATGGATGGAACTAGAAGAAACCATACTGAGTGAGGTAACCCAGTCACAAAAAGACAAACATGGTATGTACTCACTCATATATGAATTTTAGACATAGAGCAAAGGATTACCAGCCTACAATCCTCTTCACCAAAGAAACTGGGAAACAAGAAGGACTGTAATAAAAAAAAGTTCATGGACCCCAGAGAATGGGAAGGGCCAGGATCTCCTGAGCTAACTGGGAGCATGGATGTAGGGGAAAGGGAGCCACCAGAATGAGAGGAGAAGAAGAGAAGGGGCGAGGAGGAAATGGAGGAGCAGAAATGTTGAGTTGGGGGAAGAATAGAGGGGAGCAGGATGAGAGATACCATATCAGAGGGAGCCATTATAGGTCAGAGGAGAGATCTGGCACTAGGGAGATTTCCAGAGATCTACAAGGATGACACGAACTGACAATCTAGGCAATGGTGGAGAGGATACCCTAAATGCCCTTTCCTATAATGACACTGATGACTACTTTATATGCCATTCTAGAGCCCTCATCCAGTGGCTGATGGAAGCAGAGGCAGATACCCACAGATATACACTGAACTGAACTCTGGAACCCAGTTGCAGAAAGGAAGGAATGAAGATCAAATGTGTCAGGACCAGGCTGGTGAAACCCACAGAAACAGCTGGCCTGAACAAGGGGAAGCACATGGACCCCGGACTGCTGTCTAGGAGGCCAGCACAGGACTGATCCAGACCCCTGAACGTGGATGTCAACTAGGAGGCCTTGGCACTCTATGGCGCCTCTGGTAAGTGGATCAGTATTTTTCCCTGGGGTAAGAGGGACTTTGAGAGCCCATCCCACGTGAAGGAATGCTCTCTCAGTCTGGACACATGGGGGAGGGCCTAGGCCCTGCCCAGGATGATGTGGTGGACTTTGGGGAACCCCTATCAAGGGCCCTACCCTGCCTGGGGAGTGGAGGGTGAATGGGGTGGGGCGTAGGTCGGGGGCAGGGAGAGGGGGAGGGGAGGGAGGAGAGAAAGGATTGACATGTGAAACAAGCTTGTTCCTAATTTGAACTAATAAAAAAAGAATTAAAAAAAATAAATAAATAAAATTTTAAAAAACTAAAAACCATGTAAAAAAGTGAACAGCAGAAAACTCCTAAGAGCCAATGGACGGGGCATCTGCTGCAGCATTGTAACTTTTATACAAGACAGAGAAGATACACTTAGGCAATCTCAACAATATGGTCTAAACAAGACCTGGAAAATGGCACTACCAATTGACATGCCATGTGGATGGGAAAATCTCACAAGGCCCTATCCCTTCACGAAGAGCCAGAGGCTGAAAGTGGGAGAGCTTAAAAGTGGGAAACCAGTATTCTCCAGGGACAAGCCTCCTGACAGGTGATCCAATCCCAAGTGACCATCTCTAAACATATATACATATGAGAAATGCTAAATTTACTCATATATTATAAATTGTATTTATAAATTTATATGTAGATATATATGTGTTGTGTATATAATGATAAGAAGATAAGGCCATGAATTCAAGAAGGAGTGGGAGAGATATGTATGGAGCTGGAGAAAGGAGAAGAGGAGGAGAAATTAGGTGAATACAGTACTCATGTGAAATTACAGAAAAAAAAAACAGAACTTTACCCATTTGAAAACAAACTAAAGCTAGATCTATCATATGACCCAACTATACCACTCCTGGGTATTTATCCAAAAGACTTCAAGTCAATTTATCATAGAGATCCATTCCATCAGTGTTTGTTGCAGCATTATGTACCACAGCTAAGTCATGTTTCCATCAAGTAAGAAATGGATCAAGAAATACAGCATATATACAAATGTAATTTGTCAGAAATAAAGGAAATTGTAGACATATCCTTTGGGGGAGAAATGGATGCAACTTAAAATCAATTTGTAAAGCAAAATAAGACAAATTCAGAAAGACAAATTCAGTATTTACTCGATATATAGAACCGAGATTTAAAGTTGTGTTTGTGTGTGTGCTTGTGTGTGTAGTTCACAAAACTAAAACATCATAAGAAAAGGGTAATTATCTTAATTGTGTCAGTTAGTTTTCCTGTCAACTTGACACAAACTAGAGTCATCTGCAAAGAAGGAACCTTATTTGAGAAAATGCCTCTATTAGATTATCTATAGGCAAGTCTGTGGGGCATTTTTTATTAATGATTGACAGGGGAGGGTCAAGGCCACTGTAGATGGTCCCACCACTGCACTGGTGGTCCTATGTTATATAAGAAAGCAAACTGAGAAGCTAAGAGTAGCAAGCCAGTAAGCAGCGTTTCTACATGGCCCCTGCTTTAGTTCCTACCTCCAGGTTCCTGCCCTGAGCTCCTCCCCTGAACTCTCTGGATGATGAACTGTAAGCTATAAGATCAAATAAACCCTTTCCTCCACAAGTTGCTTTTGGTCTTGACCTTTATCACAGAAATAAAAAACAAACTAGGGTGTTAATGGAGGGGGCCAATGGATACATGTAATCAGGAAACAGAAAGTGGTACTAACTGGAGAAAGAAAGTGAACCAACTTGGGGTGAGTGGAGCTTGAAAGGGGACAATGAGGAAGGATGAAAATAAGAGCAAAGTACATATGTATGAAGATCTAATGATGAAACCTATGACTTTGTATTCTAATTGCAAAAATTAATAACTGTGAATGAAATTCAAAAGCAAAAGAAGGGCAGGAAGATAGGAAGGAAGGAAGTGAAGGCATCCTAATTCAGATAAAGGAGAGGAAATAAATATTAGTTGGATCAGGGGAACAACTATCTGGGCATCATATGAAAACTCCAGAGAAGGAAGATAGCTGTACTTGGGTGAAAATGCCAGGCTTCGTGTGCAACATAGAATTTGGTCTGTCTGGCAAAGGTCTAGTAGGGGTCAAAGTAGAAAGAGAAGGAATCTTGGGTTGCAGAATCACATGACCAAGTCAGACGCTGTCCTGAGAATACACCATAGGTCACTTAGGTTTGACAGAGCTGGGGGATTAGAGACTACTGAGAGCTGCAAGGCAGATCTTAGAGAGCCAGTCATTGTAATTGCCACAGTGGGGCCGTAGGTCTCCAAGGTCATCCTTCATAAGCCACTCTTCTTCACTGCTTTTAAAGAGAACTTCTGAAGGAGGACTGGGGCTATAACTCAGTGCTATCTATCGTACTTTAACAAGCAGAAGAGCCTGGGTTCAAAGCCCAGGAAGGCATCCAAATTCCCTCAGGGCAGAACTGGTGTGTGCAGCTTGAGCAGGTTTGATAACACAGGTCACTTCTTGGTTTCAGAGTGTCAGTGTGAGGGGCATACTCTCATCCTAGGTTAGGAAGCTCAGTACTGTGCACAACATGTGCTATCAAGACTTCTAAGGAAGAGAAGCTGTGACCTGAGCCCTGCCCACTACAGAACCAAAGAGAGGAGTGACTTTCAGATATCACAAGGTGCCACCAGTCTCTAGTGAACCTCACCTCTCCTTTAAAGCATATAGAACACAGAGAGATAAAGGCAAGCGTTTTGACCTTGAACTTCAGGTAAGTGGGGATTGGGTGAGATGCTCATGATCACACTTTAAAAAGAAATATTGCACTAAGCAACCAGCGCTAGACTCCACTGAGTTGGGCCATTAGTTTGGAAACAAATAAAATTAAAGTAATAGAAAAATATTTTACCTAATGAACACTCACATTCTCTGACACCTAACCAGTCTGCTCTATTATATATCAGGTCTAGATAATTCTTGCCTGACTCTTTTGTTTTGTTTTGTTTTTTGTTTTTTGAGACAGGGTTTCCCTGTGTCTTTGGAGGCTGTCCTGAAACTAGCTCTTGTAGACCAGACTGGTCTTACAGAGATCCTCCTGCCTCTGCCTCCTGAGTGCTGGAATTAAAGGCATGCGCCACCACTGCCCAGCTTCTTGCCTGTCTCTTATTCTCTGCAATTGCATAAAATTAGTGAAATAAGTTTTAAAACATGAACAAGTCTTTTAGGTACACAGTAACTTGCAGGCATCACTGAAGACCAAAGTATAGTCACAGTTGTAGAAACAAACTAAAAATTTCTTGGAGGGGTACACACAGGAGTTACCCTGTCATAGATGTAGACTATGTTCTGTGTGCAGTTCATGAAAAATAGAAATCTCTTAAATTCACTCTTTAAAGCTCAACTAAACTGACTACAAGCATCTGTGGTTTGGGGATGAATACTGAATATTTAAGGTAGAGTATTCTTGAATATTTGGTGAGCCTTGCAGATTTCCTGAAAAGTTTGTGGAATGAAAATGTGATAGTGTGCAGTGTCTATCATGTAAGTGAATGGGCCAATCAGAGTATAAGTGGACCTGTAGAAGGGCAGGGGGTAGAGGATTGATAGGATAATGCTTTGGTACCTGGTTGGTTTTGACAGTGACATTAATGTGCCAACACCAATAGGTTAGCCACATGTAAAGGACCAATGAAATAAAGTGAAAATAGATTCAAACCAAACAATACACACTCACAAGTGATTAAGGATGCATTAGTAAGGATCTTTTTCTTTGTTAAGAAGTAAACTTAAATTATATGGCTTGAATGTGGTTTCATTATAACCTGGCAAGAGCAACAAAACAGTGGCCCTGGGCCAAAGGAGTTAATTCTACACACTGTTAGAAATAAATTTAGCATCTTTGCTGGCCAAAAGTTTATTATTTATAAAGCTCATTCATAGAAATAGAGACACAGAGAGATTCATACAGCTAAAAGCTGATCTATAATAAATAAAACTAAATATAGACATCTCATAAAGCTGTGCACCAAGGATATTAAGAGAAGTTCAATATTTAGCATGTTGCTAACATTAGAAGAGTAAATATCAGGGCAAGGTGAGAAGTCACAGATAACCAGCTAACATAAACCTTCACCTAATCAGAAATATTTTTACAAATTCTGTAGGTTGCTCAGAATGAGTGTGAAGATCTGAGTGTCAGGAGCATGACTCTCTTTCCAAGCAGTCTAGTTTAAAACCTTCATTTCTTTTTTAGGCTTTCTGGTCACAATCTTCCTTCCTATAAATCTGACTTCCTTCCTGTAAATCTGAGTGCTGGCTTTGAGAGAACAAAGCAAGGTCCTCCCCTCTAACCTAGGACATGTCTCTGAACACAGATAGCCATCCGAAATTGTCTTTACAGATGCTCTTTTCCAATCTAGAGCCTCGTTAGGATGTTTACAGATGACTGATGAATTCTATTGTCCTCTGAATCTATGCATACAATCAATGGTGTGATCCCAGTCAGGAACTTGTTATTCCGTATTCCTTTTGACCTATGCAGACTCTGGTTGGTCTATTTTTCATAATTTTCTATATTTGCCAATGCATGATGGCTAAAAATAAAATGTGTGTCATTAGGAGCCAGGATGCCAGCCTTGACTCATATCATGCTTTTCCTAAGATAAAAGTTTCATTAACAGGGCCAGGCTGGGTGTCACATGGCTTTAATTCCGGCATTGGAAAGCCAGAAGCAGGCAGATGAAGCAGTTTGAGACAAGCTTGGTCTACATGGCATGTTCCAGGACAGCCAGGGGATATTCAGTGAGACCGTTTCATCAACAGGAAAGGAAGTTAATGTAGTCAAGCAGTAGTTTACCTTCACCTGAGGCCTGCAGAACCCTGTGAATGTGCATATCATAAATATTTCCCTCAATGTTTGGAAGTTGACCATTTGGAAGGAGTTGACCTATATCCACGCTAATGATCCTACACACACAGCTTTCAACCACATGCATTGGGCTCCCACCAGGACTCCATACTGACAATTCCCGAAGCAGTGTGATGTGATCAGGCTTATGTGGGTTCTGAGATGAAGGAGCAGAAATAATGCATGAGACATACTAGAGACCTAGTTATGATCCATGAGAAAGGGGAGACATAACTGTTCTTCAACAATGAAAATAATTCCCAGGGAAATTTTCTTTTCGTGATTAACCAATAAGGCTATGACCATAAGGAAGAGTGAAGAAAAGAATCTACACTATAAGGCAATAATAAGCAAGAAGTGCTAGCCAGAGAAATTGGTTCCTAAGTAACAGACCCAAGGGCAGTGTAAGAACTGCAAGATGAACAGTGTTGTCAAACACAGGAAGTCTCTGGTCTCAGAGTTCCATATAAGCATTGATGTTGGGGTTCTGCATGCCACCCCGGTGTCCCCAGTGCCTTGACAACTAGAAAGCATAACACATCCTTTCAAGCCACAGACTCATAAGGAGGAACACAGAAGACAAAGTCTCATTTAGGCAGGAAAATGAGTCACCTGATGGGACAAAGAAATCACCTTGACCTTGAGGTTGCATAATTTGGGGCTGTGTCTTTGCACACCATAATCCTGAATAAAAGACTAGATCTCCAGGGAGCAGGATAATATCTTTGTCCCACTAAGTGATACTGAACTGGCTTTGAGGCTTCATGCCTCTCTACGGACCTGTTCAACATGCCACAGGTGATGCTGCAGGCTCAGTAAGTTCATCCTTCAGTGATCTTCTGTGCCAGCTGTTGTTCTAGACAGAGAGTGAAGCTAATTCTGTGCAAGACAGGGCACCCACCATATCCATCCAATGTCACTCATAGATTTGTGTTTTTCCAGAAATGGATGCATGAAGCATGCTGGAGCAAGAAATAGGAAGATCCCCATAAATAAGGAAATTGGGGCTAGAGATCCAAAGGAAAGTCTATGGATGAAGAAATAAGGCCAAGGACTCATTAAGCAAATGCAGTGGTAATCTAGTAGAGTTGTTGCATCTAGGGTAACAGTAGAATGTAACAGTTGTTTCTCACTGTATCTAGGGTAACAGTAGAATGTATTAGCATTTGTTTAAAATACCTAGACCTTGAAGAAATCAGAGTAGAGAACATTGATTGTTTTCTATGATTTATAGAGTTGTTTTCCTGAAGGGATTTTCCATGTGTTTCATGGCTTTGGTCACAAGCACACTTGGAGGTCTTGAATTATTGGGTACTGCAAACAG
The DNA here is from genome assembly GCF_003668045.3 of Cricetulus griseus. NCBI lineage: Eukaryota > Metazoa > Chordata > Mammalia > Rodentia > Cricetidae > Cricetulus > Cricetulus griseus. Next base: position 64,000,848 of record NC_048600.1, read on the forward strand.
TAAGGACTAAGGTTACAGGCTGTGATGACTTCCTTCAGAGGGCATACAGTGTAGATCAAAGGGGCTTTGGTATGAGGAACTTGTACCCCAAACAATCTTCATATACAATCAATAAATATGCTTTTGAACAGAGGTTGGAGATTCAGTTCGCAGAAACTTCCTCCCTGCAGCCAGAGATCCTAAAATTATATTCACCATGCAGCCAAAGATAATCTTGAGTTCCTGGTACTCCAGCCTGTACCTCCCAAGCACTCAGGACAGTGAGAAGAATAACTTGTTATGTCTATCTGACTTTCATTATTTATCAATGATCACTTACAGCTCTCAGTTTTCTCTTGTTGCCTGATATATGAACTTCCAGTTTTGCTAGTTTTTAAAATCCCATTTTAAGACGTTGCCTTAGAGTTGACAATATACATTTGCAAATTAAATATTCATTTGCCATAGTCTATGCAAGGGTAATATGAATATCTTATACTAACATTACTTGCATCATTATTGTTTATCAAGTTATAGTCACAGAATACATTTTTGTTATTATAATTTTAAAATATTATCTGATATAGCAAAAGAGAACCAAATGGTCAGACTTCTATGAACTTTGTTTGATTCATCCTCTGTCTCAAACTACTGACTCTATCTCAGAGACTAAGAAAAACTAGAAAATAGAACACCATTTTTTTTACTTATTATTTATTCAATGTGTCTTATATCATGCATCTTGATCCCCTTCATTTTCCCGTCCCTTCAAATCCACCCTCTGCCCCTGCAACACCTCTCCCCTCAAAAGAAAAAAAAGCAAAATTTAAGAAAAAAAGTTAAAAGGGGGGGAAGGAAAAAATTAAAAATCTTGTCGTGGAAGCTGCGGTGTGACATAGTAAGTCACACAGCAGACTCATTTATCCATGTATCTTTACTTGCAAGTGTTCATTGCAAAGAGTCATTGGTCTGATTCGAGACGTCTGGTTTCTACTACACCGTCTATGCTGAGACTTCACTGAGACTCTTCTTGAATATCCTGCTGTTGCCTTGAGAACACCAAATATTAATGCTGCATCATTCACATTAGATTTTGGAAATAGGTCCCACATTACTGCTTTTAGATCCTAATATTAATGCCATGAATATGGCAATACATCATACATTCACGGAAAGAAACATCATTTCCAGAGGACTGAGTGGCCTGCCAAGAGTCACAGAACCAACAGGCAGCAGGAATGGGGTTCAAGAACTGGTCATAACTCAGTTAATCCAGTCTGCATGCTAGTGAAGAGTTGAATTAAGAAAGACTTGGTAGCCACACAAGAGCTGTACAGGATCAACTGGAAATATCACAGCAAGGAGGGATGAAGTGTTCACAGCACCATCCCCAGATGAGGAAGGAGCAATTAAGAACTGATGACATTATGGAGGGAAATTTGGTTTTCACTAAGGGTATGGCCTTAGTCCAGGTCATAGTGGTGCACACCTTTAATCCCAGCACTTGGGAGACAGAGGCCAACCTGGTCTACAGAGTGAGTTCCAAAATAGTTAGGGCTGTATAGAGAAACCTTGTCTTGGGGAAAAAAAGCAGGGAGGGGTTATGGCCTCTAAGTCAACCATACTCCTGTAGTTAGCCCTATACCTATGTACATATGGACATCACAAATTCAACAGAAGGGATTAGTTTTTTTGAAGGAGAGAGAATATGAAGATAGGAAAGGATGGAGGAAGGGGTGACTCTAAGAGGAGTTAGGGGTAGGAGTGCAAATAAATATGATCAAAATATTTTTATCCATGTATGAAATTCTCTGATAATTAATAAGCATGTTTATATAGGAAGACCCAACAGAAATTAGAAGAATATAAATATCAATAAAGCATGTGGTTTTTAAGGCATCTAAGGAATAGTAATTCTTGTTCTTCATAGGAGTGCTGGGTTGTGTTCTATTTGTGCAGGTGGGAGACTATGGAAAGTTGGAACACCAGTTCAGAGGAGGGATTCATTTTGCTGGGCTTCTCAGACTGGCCTCACCTAGAACCTGTCTTTTTTGCCTTCATTTCTATTTTCTACTCTCTGACTCTCTTTGGCAACACTGTGATCATCATTCTATCACAACTGGACCTTCGCCTACACACACCCATGTACTACTTTCTCTGCCACCTCTCCTTCCTGGACCTCTGCTACACAGCCAGCACTGTACCCCAGCTTCTGGTCAACCTCTCCGGCCTCGACAGGACCATCAGCTTTGGAAGGTGTGTGGCCCAACTCTTTATAATGCTCTCCCTGGGAGGAATTGAGTGTGTACTTTTGGTGGCAATGGCTATAGACCGCTATGCCGCCGTGTGTCGCCCACTCCACTACACAACCATTATGCACCCCCTTCTCTGCAGGGCATTGGTTGTATTCTCCTGGGTTGGAGGACTCATCAACTCTCTGATCCAGACAAGCCTCGTGATGGCCATGCCTCTCTGTGGACACCAGCTGAACCACTTCTTTTGCGAGCTGCCTGTTCTCCTCAAGTTGGCCTGTGAGGACACGGGAGGAACAGAGGCCAATTTGTTTGTGGCGCGGGTCATTATCTTAGTCTGTCCTTTAGTTCTAATCCTAGGCTCCTATGCCCACATTGCCAGGGCAGTGCTGAACATCAAGTCAACGGCTGGGCGCAGAAAGGCTTTTGGGACCTGTGCCTCTCACCTCATTGTGGTTGTCTTGTTTTATGGCTCAGCCATCTCCACATATCTCCAACCTGTCCACAGGTATTCTGAAGGTGAGGGGAAGTTTGTTGCTCTTTTTTATACAGTAGTCACCCCCATGCTCAACCCTCTAATTTATACCCTCAGGAACAAAGATGTGAAGGGGGCTCTGTGGAGGGTACTAGGGAGAGGCACAGACTCCAAGTAGAAGAGGCAACAAGAGCCAGTAAAATAACTAACATTAGGCTAATGCAAAAGTATTTGATGTTTGCTATTGGAATATATTATTCATAAGTGTGGTTATATAATGCATCATTTTAATTGTAATTTCTCATTTTTTTGCTAATGACATTACTTTTTATTTTATAGTACTATGGAAATAATATTGAACATATTCCTCAGTGGTCTCAGCTTAGAGTCAGCCTAGGTGGCCAAGACACTGCCTTCATCACATTATCCCATCTCATTAGAGTTTGAGGCTTCATTTTCTAAAGTAGGATAGCCTCAGTAATCAGAAGATTTTGCCTTGGGACTCAAGGCTGGGTGGTGAAAGCTAACTCTGGGATGATCCTAATGCTTGTCACAGCCAGGTTAGTGTCCATACAAAGAGTGCTAAAATTAAGTTAAGAGGAGCTGTATTGCCCTAATTCCACATTTCTGTTCTGGCCACTGTCACCTGCGGCTGCTTACAGTGGACTTGGGTCATGGGTTTATATCAGCAGCATACAGCTCATGTCGGTGTGCACACTGATCTTATCAAGGCCCACATGTTCTCAGTAGGCCAGGTTCAGTGTAGTCCTTGTGGTGTTTGTGGTCTTAGGTGTTACATACAGCCTAAGGATCTTACTATGGTTAGTCTACCTAAAGCCAGGGGAATGGCTTGCTTCTCACCACAGACCACTGATTATAATAAGTGAGGTGTTTACTGTGACCCAGAGAGGATTGAGGTATGAAAACAACCTTCTTAGGATTCACTCACACTTGCTGAACAACACAGCAGCTGAAGTTTGCAGATGGCTCGAGGCTTGCATCACCCTCCATTTCTGATACAGTGACACACACCAGGAGTGTGCATGTGACTAACCTGGCCTTAGCCTGCCATCTAGTGCTGAAAACACAAAAGTAACCAAGGGCCCGAGAAAATGCAAAGAAGCCTGCTTTAAAATCTTCAATGATGAGCATAAAGCCAGATTATAAAGGCTAGAATAAACACCTAGTGCTTCCGTTCATAAATGATGATGCCCAGGGATATGCACCAAGGGCTTTCATGGAAACACGGCTTCATCTGACAAAACAAGCAATAGACTGGGCAAACACTTGGGTGGAAAAGTTAAAATGGGTGTTTAAAGGAAAGGAATCAACAACTACAGACAGTACAGAAATAACGCAGGACCCTGAAAAAAAAAAAAGAAAACCTTAGAGAACCAAAAACAATTCAAACAGAAGGGCTAGGGATGTGCTTCAGTGGCAGAGAATTTGCTGAGTATGAGCAAAGCCCTGCATTTGAGCCCTAAAACCTCAATAAAGCAGAAAATCAAGCAGAAATCATTGTGCAGAAAGCAAACTAAAGGAAACTAGCTCTCCCTCCCCAGCAGCTCTCAATTGTCAGCAGCCTCTCTGCTAAGGGCGGGAGCTCATGAGGCCCTCCCCCTCTTGGCTGGGGACTGACTTAATCACATGCAGGTCTTGTGCTGGCAAGGTTTTCAATTGACATGAAAACCTATTGTTTTATCTTTTAAAGGAGCCCAGGTACCTGGCAACACTGATCCTGAACTACATCAGGTAAAATCAGCTGCAGCTACCCCTAGAAAACACACACAGCTGTTACCCTCAACCAGCCCCTTATTGCATGTCATCCTCACAGACCGGAGGCAGGGGCTTATAAAATCCCAAAAGACCTAAGAGACATACAAATCTCCCATGTTTATGGCCTAACAACAAGCCTACCCATTTTTGCTCACCAAAATTTCCAGCAAAAGAAATGCAATGGCAGGCTACACAAACACCTTCTATGGTGGACGCCAGTGTGAGGTATTTGAATAGCAGATTTCTTTTCTTTTGTCAGTTTTTGGAGTCCATAGAGGACTGATATCATTTTTATAAAATGCCTATGTTTTCCCAGGTTTTCGGGTATGTGTTAAACATCTTTAGTTTCACTAAAATAGTTTCCTTGCTTTTGCTTGAAATTACAGAAGTCAATATTCACATGCCAAAGTTACCAATGTTTCAAGCCATCATTATTCACAGCTACCAAACTGTGGGGACAAGGCAAATGTCAATCAGTCAGTGAGTGAATAGAGAAAATAGGGACTATCCATGAGAGAGAACCTTGTCAGTCACATAAAAGAATGGTGTGCTGAAATATGGCACCATGGACAATCCCCCAGAGCTATGCAAAGAGAAAGTAGCTTGGATCCAAAAGGTCACACACACACACACACACACACACACACACACACACACACACACACTGTGGAGTGCCTTACTATGAAATGTGCAAAGAGACAAAATTACATCAATGGTTACCTGATGGCGACAGTCAGGACAGTAACTGCAAATGGGCATGAAATGAAATGAGGTGAGAAAAAATGTTCTAAAATGATAAATACACAAATTTGTGAGTATACTGAAACATTAACATGTAAATAATAAACATGTGCATCATGGATGTGAATTACATCTCAAGAAAGCTGTTAAAATCAGTGATGATTACATTGCAAAGCCTATAACCATAATAAAGGTCCAACAATCTTCCCACACCCTTTCTATATGCAAAGCCAATACACAGTATAATGATAACTGCATCTTTCACACTTTTATTAATGAAATTTATTCTTTGACAATTTCATACATGTAATATATTCTGATTACTCTCAAGTCCACACTCTCTCTTATCTCCCCCTGCCACTGTATCACCTCCCCTTTCAGGTCCCTTTCCCATGTTCATGAATGTGAGCACCCCTGCAACCATCAGGGCCAGAAGAGTGTCCCAAGAAGAAAATGGGGTCCAAAACAACATAGTTAGGTGGTGCTGGTTCAAACTTCTAGATTCTGACATTAGGCAGTTTATCTCAGACATACTTAAACACAGCACAATTTGGGAATAAAAGTTTCCTGATGACTATTAACTCAATCCTGTGTGTACAACCAAGCTTGTATTGAAACCCTATACAAAGTACGTGCGGCCTCTTCCATAAAGCTGGGTTTTGCCGGGCGTTGGTGGTGCACACCTTTAATCCTAGCACTCAGGAGGCAAAGGCAGGCAGATCTCTGTGAGTTCGAGGCCAGCCTGGTCTCCAGAGCAAGTGCCAGCACAGCCTCCAAAGCCACAGAGAAACCCTGTCTCGAAAAACAAACAAACAAAAAAAACAAAAAAAAAAACATAAAGCTGGGTTTTGTTGACTCAGAAACAATATTCAAGATAAAGGTCTAGGGAAAAAAACTGAGGTAAACATGCCTGTGGTAGTCAGGATTGGCCTGGCCCTAAAATGACATAGAAGTTACCTAAGCTGTTGCAAAGCACAAGGGACATCTCCCATAAGGATGGGTTTTATAGATTGTGAAGCAATGCTCAAGACCTAGGGAGGAAGAGTCTGGGATAATAGCATAATAACAACCAAAATATATATAAGAACAAAAATATATTATAGAGAATAAAATAATAACAATCACAGTAGTCTGGGGAAATCAGGTGAAGCCTGGCCTCACAGATAGCAAAAGATCACCAGTTTATAAACTACATCCATTCCCAGCTTTCCAGGTGGAAAACAGGTAAACAGCTCCTTTGTTTGAAGATATAAGCCTACATGTTTAACCTCCCTGGTTTCCCTAGTGTTTGTCTGTGCATTTAAGGACAGCTTATCCTCTACACATGTTGGTGATGTTGCTTGTCAACTTTACACACCTGGGAGGAGGAAACCTCAACAGAGAAATTTTCTGCATCCTGTCTGTAGGTCATTTTTCTTATTGCTAATTGATGTAGGAGGCCCAGCCCACTGTGGGCAGTGCCACCTCTGAGCATGTGAGGTTGGGTAGATAAGAAAAGTAGCAGAGAGTGAGCCTGGAAGCAAGCCAGTAAACGGCATTCTGCTGTGGTTTCTCCTTCAAGCTCCAGCCTTGAACTTCTGCTTTGGCTTAACTGTAACCTATAACGTGAAATAAACCCTTTACTTACCAAGTTATTTTGGTCAGTGTTTTATCACAGCAATGGACAGGGACTGCAAATTAAAGCAGTTCTTCCTGTTGTTTTTGTAGCCTTCTGGGTTTAGCCAGAGTCCTCCGTATGCCTATGTGTTCGGAATTATCCAATAGAGCCTGGTGGGTTCACCAGTGGTTATAGAATTTATCAATAGGGAGAGATAGGGCCCTGAGACTCTCCCCACCCATGACTAGAGTTGATGAGGGTCCAGTCTTGCACAGGCTCAGTTCAGGCAATTACAGCTGCTGGGAAATTAAGATCACAATGGCTGTGGCATGCTCAGCGGATAATTCCACAGCATTTATCTGTATCTTTTGGCTCATGTATTCTTTCTGACCCTTCTTCCATCATATTCCTTGAGCCTTAGTTGGAGAAGTAGCAATGTCTGTTCAGTCAGGATTTAGTGCTCAACTGTTCTGTTTTCTCAGCACCTTTAGCAGGCAAAAGTTTCTGAATTCACCATCATTTTTTGTAAGGAGACACTAAGGTTAGCCTTTGTTTATGTTTATAAGCAAAAATGTTTAGAAAGCAGTTTGATTCCTTGTTAATTTAACCATGCACCCATAACTTCCTCATCTATGACTTATAATCTCCTCACCCATGCTTTTTTTTTTAATTGGGTGTATAATATTAGTCCTAAGATCCCTCCTGAGGAGCAGACCTTGAAGTGTTTTTGGTTACACCCATACAGTTGTGCCACTATTGCACCACTGGGTCCATATTCCTAGCAGGGTGGCTGCCATTGTAGTTGGTAGAGTCAAAGCTAGGTTAGACTACTAATACCTTTTCTCTCCCAGCAGCAAACCTAGCACCTTTCAGCATTATGAATGCTAGTGCCAGGAAGGAGGCTTTCAGCTTAGTTTCAGTTTGGTTTCTCAATATCTTGTTATCAAGATGTCCACACATTTTTTTAATGTTTGAATGTCAATCCAATTGGACTGAAAGACATTTAGGAGACTAATATAGCACCCCCCTGGCTGTATCTACTCACATATTTCCAGAGATTAATTAAATGGGGATGATTCATCCTGAATGTAGACAACATCAGCCCTACAGATGGAATACAGGAGGAGAAAAGATGGGAGCCAACAAGCACAGGTATCCCCTCACTGTTTTATGGCTGCCATGATTTGAGTGGTTCTGGTCTACTATACTGTTTTAGTCACCGTTCTATTGCTGAAAATAAAAAAAACACCATGACCAAGGCAACTCTTATAAAAGCATGCATTTAATTGGGGCCTCCCTTACAGTTTCAGAGATTTAGTTTATTATCGGCATAGAAAGGGGCATAGCAGCACACAGGCAGACAGGATGCTGGAGAAATAGCTGGGAGCTCTACATCTAGATCCACAAACAGGAAGAGCAAGATGCTGGGCCTGGCTTAGGCTTTTGAAACCTTGAAGCCCGCCCCCAGTGACATATTTCCTTCAACAAGGCCACACCTACTCCAACAAGGCCACATGTCCTAATCCTTCTCAAGTAGTGCTATTCCCTGATAACTACACATTTCAATATGTGAGTCTATGGGGGCCGTTCTTATTCAAACCACCACAGATAGCCACCATGATGGTCTGGAACAGTGAGCCAAGATAAATCCTTCCCCACTTACATCATTCTGAAGGTGTTTTGTCACAGTAATGAAACGGCTGACCAAAACAACTGTGTAGCCAAGTATGCATTCATAGAGTTTCCAACCATTTCACTTTTTTTTCTCCAGAACTATAGCAAAGTATTCCTGGGTATGAAATTTGTTTATTCACATCTGGTATCTTACTTAGGATTTCTATCACAGTGATGAAACACCATGACCAAAAGCAAGTTGAGGAGAAAAGGGTTTGTTTGGCTTACATATCTCAAGCCACAATCCACTGATGGAAACAATGGCAACTCAAACTGGGTGGGGATCAGGAGGCAGGAGCTGATGCAGAGGCTACGGAGGGATGCTTCTTCCTTGTTTGCTCATCATGGTTTTCTCAGCCTTCTTTCTTATAAAACCCAGAACCACCAGCTCATTGTGTGTTGGACCTCCCCCGTCATTCACTGATTAAGAAAATGCTCTTCAGGCATGCCCATAGCCCAATCATAAAGAGACATTTTCTCAACTGAGGTTCTCTCCTCTCAGATAACTCTGGCTTGTGTCAAGATAAATCTATGCAGCACACCAAGGTTTAGAGGAAAGGATGGTACTGGGTAGCTGTGTAATTGACACTGGGTAATCTGTACCCCAGAAGTGTCTTCTATGAAGTGGGCATGATAACAGGAACTAATACTCAAAGTTATTATGAACATTGCCTGGGTTGGTAAATGCAGAGTTTCTGGAAGAATGCCTGGTATAGCACTATGCAGTTTTAGCTGTTATTGTCCATTCATTGATCAAGTCCAAATAACATTCTTCCACCTGTATATGATAATCTGTGCCCTTTGAGCTACTTGTGTGTGAAGATAATAGTGTTTGCAGTGTTTACAATATTTCTCTTGATGGGGTTATGCTTCTTGTGTGAAGGAAGAGACTTGTGCTTCCCACATTGATTGAAATTATTTCAAGTAGAGTGTGTTTTGAGACTTTATTAGTCCAAGATAATATGTCTGTACTGAACAAATTTTAGTGTTATGAAGAACCACTCAATGAATATGAATATCTACCATACACCAGGAACCTTACACACCATGTGCCATTAAACCATGAACAATGGTATTAGAGATAGAGCATAAAATAATATGCATTAACCCATTAAATATTATAACAGAAAAAAAACAAAAACATCATACTTTACATAAGGGAAACAAATTGCAGTTAGATCTATGGAACAACTCTCTGGAAATATATAAGTATCATATGATGACTCCAGAGAAGAGAGATAGCTGTGGCATGGTGAACATGACTGGCTTCAAGTGAGATGTGGATTTAGTCCGTCTAGCAAAATGCTGATAGGACTGGGGTCAAAGTGGGGAAGCAGAAGGAACCTCGGAATGCAGAATCACATGAGTAAGAAGTTGTCCTGAGAATTCACAATAGGTCACTTAGGTTTGACAGAACTAGGTGAATAGAGAGCACTGAGAGCTACAGGGCACATCTTGGAGAGCCAGCTAAGTTCATTATAATTGCCACAGTGGGGCCTTATGTCTCCAAGGCTGTGCTTTGTAAGCAACTCACTCTCCACTGCTTCTAAAGAATGCATCTGTGGGACTGGAGATATAACTCTGTGGTAGAGTACTTGCCTAGCCTGGGCAAGATCCTGGGTTCAACCCTACAGTAATAGGACTTGAAAAAAAAAAGAATGCTTCTAAATGTCCTCAGGGAATAACTGGTGTGTACAGCCTTAGTTAGGGCCAAGAGGAGAGTTGATAATAAGCCAGCTGCTTCCTGGCCTCAATTGGTTGGTGTGAGAATGCAGGGAGGTTATTGAGGGGATGCTCCTACCTCCTGGGTTAGACTGCTTAGCATCCTCTGCTGTACGTGCTATGTTGACTTCTCAAGGACTTGAGCTCTGACCTGAGTCTTTCCCACCACAGGTAAAATTATGACCAAGGCACAAAGTGTCCTTCAGACATCACACATTTCCTCAAGCCTCCAGTGGATCTCACTTGTCCTTCAAACCCAATATATTTGAGGAAAGCAAAAGTGGGAGTTTTCCAACCCTGAACTCCAGGTATGTGCTGAATGCTTAAGATGGTTAGGTTCATGGGAGAGAAAAATGCATCAAAAACAGTTTCCCAGTTTGTACTGGGAAACCAGCAGTGGACTCCATTACACTGGGACTCTTAGAGCAAAGAAATGTTAAATTCATGCAAAAATAATTTACCCAAACAAGTTTTCTTTTATCTTCTATCACAAATACACCCTGTACATACTCCTCATGCAGCATGTCAAAAAAATCTCACTTGAATCTTTTACTCTTCAACTGCTAAAATAAGGGAAATAATTTTTAGTATACACAACAAAGATAGACTTGAAATCAAAGTTCTTATATGCACAGTAAATAGCTGGTGTCAGAGTTGGTGGGAAAAGAGCAGAGTCATGGTCAGAACTATCATAATAAACTAAGAACTTCTCGGTACGGGGGTACACACAGAGGGAACTCATCACAGATGGAGACCATGGTCTGTGTTCAGAGACATTTATGAATTCACTCTGAATGTCAGCTACGCAGACTCTGATCTATCTCTGGTTTGGGGGACTTGTACTGAAATTTTGGCATGTGCTCTTGTAGTATATTTGATAGAAAAGACTTTCAGATAGCCTTAAAAACTGAAGGAATGAGGTGCAATGTAATGTGGTTTCCAGTACAAAAGACACTGGGGCCAGATCATGAGTGAGTCTGTACAAGAGCAAGTGGTCCAGAGAATTGGTAGGAAGATGCTTTGGTGCCTGTCTGGTCTTATAGTAGCGTTAATGTCCGAGCACTCATAGGGGAACCATATGTAAGGACCTGATGGACGCAGCTGAAACTAGATTCAAATTTAACAACACCTGGCTGAACAAAGACCCTCCTCTTCTGTTCCTAGAGAAAATTTAATTGTGTGCCTTGAATGTGGCTCCATTAGAACCCGACAGGATCATCAGAATAACGCTCTCAACTGAAGGATTTAGTCCTACACGATGTGAGAAATTAGTCTCTGCATGCTTACTGATCAGAAGTCTATCATTTATAAAAGTCAGATATAGACTCAGAGACACACATGCACACAGATGAGCAGGCAAAAGCTGATTTTTACAATAAAACCAAACATGGAAATCTCAAAATGCCATGCACCAAGGAAATTAGGTGGAGGAATTCATTTTTAACATATTAGCATTAGGGAAGCAAAGATTTGGCAGGGTGAGAGGTCACAAACCAGCTAACACAGCCCTTCGCCTAACACAGCTGTCCTTTTACAGATGCTGAAGGTCACCTCTGAATGAGTGTGATGATCCAAGTGTCAGGAGCATGGCTCTTTCCAGGCAGTCTAGTTTTGGAACCCTTCATCTCTTTTTTCAGTTTTTCTTCTGGGCCAATCACAAGCATCCTTCCTATAAATCTGACACCCTGGCTAAGAGTTGGCTTTAGGGAACTAAAGCAAGGTCCTTATCTTTAACCTAAGGCAGGTCTTTGAACTCAGACTCAAACCAGCATATTTCTGTGTAATCTCTTTTCCAATCTAAAGCCTCATTGGGATGTTTAAAGAGGTCTCATCAATTCTATTGCCCTCTGAATCTGTGTGCTTAGCCAGCATGTTGAATCTGTGACATATTCAGTATTTTGTGACCAGAGAAGACTATGGAGTCCTGTGCTTCTCTTAGCTTTCTAAATTCTGAATATCTGGTAACAGCTGGAAAGAAAATGTGGGCCTCTGGAAAGCCAGTATGTCAATCTAACATGATTCCATGCCTTTACTAGATTTCACCATGAAGGTAGGAAGTGGATGTTTCCAAGCAGCTACTGTCAGTAAAGGAACACAGAGCTCAGTGAAGCCCCATGGTGTACTTAACTTTCCTCAGTGCTCAGAGGACAGTCAGTGGGAGGGAGGTCTGTGTTCATCTGTGTGCCCCTTGTGGGGCCTCCCTGCCTCTCACCCACATGCACTGAACTTGGTGCTGCCCAAACCCTGACCTAGTGTGACCATGGTCAAAGCCCAACTAGAATACAAGATATAGGTCTAGGAATTACGTGTATTACATACCATAGACTTAGTGTTCACATGAGAATGAACTGTAATTGCTCTTTCAAAGTGGAAATGTTGAGGCTGATGAGAAGGCTCCGTGGGTAAAGTAATGCTTTGTTTCATAAAGAACTGAGTTTCGATCCCCCAACCCATGTAAAAAAAAAAAATGGATGTGATAGTCCACACATCTGTAATCACAGTGCTGCTACAGTGAGGCAGGAAGTGGATTGAGGAGAATCCTAGGAAACTCACGGGCCAGCGAGTCTGTCACATACAGCCGTGAATAAGAGACCCTGTCTCAAACAAGGTAGAAAGTGAGGACTGACACCCAAGGTACCCTCTGACCTCCACAAGCCTGCCATGTACTTCCTCCCTTCCTCTCCCTCCATCTCTCTCTCTCTCTCTCTCCTCTCTCTCTCTCTCTCTCTCTCTCTCTCTCTCTCTCTCACACACACACACACACACACACACACACACACACTAATGAAAATGTTTCCCATGGAGACCTTCTATGATTACCAAATATGGGAATGAGTGAGACCTTAGCTATTACCACAAGGAAGAGCAGAGGAATATATCAGTGAGGAGTTAGCAAGGAATCACAGCTGAAGCAACTGACCTCTGAGTGACAGACACAGGTGCAGAGCAAGAGTGGAAGAGCTGTGCTAAATACGGGGGATTCACTGGCCTCGATATTTGGGTGAGGTTTAATGTGTTATTTCAGCTGGTTGTGGATGTTGTGATTCTGTTGATGAGCCAATTGTTGGTAGAGCGTGAGGGTGTAGACACCAACACTCATCCGCCAAGCAAGGGACTTACAAGCAGGAACACAGGGGTCAATGATCTGGTTAGGCAGAAGAAAAGTGTCACCGTGATGGGACACAGATAGAAAACACCCTGGCCTTGAGGCTGTATAGTTTGGGGCTGTGCCTTTGCACACCGTATTCCTGAATAAAACACTAGATCATTGAGATGCAGGGCAATGCCTTTGTCCCAGTAAGCAAGTAGACTGAGTCTACTTCAAGGCTTTGTGCCCCCCTAAGTATCTGCCTCAGCCTTCAGATTTCAGGGCTTACATTGTTGTGCTATCAACAGGAGTATGTTGAGAACCTTTAATGTCAATCAAAAACCTGTCCAATTATTTTTTGGTTTTACATATAAGTAGTTAATAACTTACAGAAGTAAACTTTCAAAGTCTATAATAAAAACCATGATTGAACTCATCTGTAAGGATCTATCCATGAACCTACAAGGTCTTTCACTTGTCCATAGAGACTATCTAAATTAAAACAGCTTCGATACCTTGATATACTTTGTGTCTATAACCCATACTTTATTATGTTTTTCATAAGAGCATCAAGAATATTTTTTGAAATAATTAATTCTGCATTGACAGCTTCATCGATGATCTTCTCTCAGTAAGCTTGACAAAGCAAGGCAAAAATCAGTCCAGCAAAAAATATTCATGGTAAACATAAGACAAAGCTCTCTCAATAAAAAGTTTACTTTTTGTTTGCTTTGCACACTTTCCTATAATCGCAATCTCAACATCAGTCTTTATGTTGACATGGTGATATGACCCCACAAGGCCAGCACAAGGGAGGCTAAGGTAGGAGGACCTGGAGTTGAAGGCTGGTTGTACAGCAAGACCCTGTCTTAGGAAGGAAGGAAGAGAAAATGGGGGGGGGAAGAAAGCATCAAACTTTAAAACACAAATTTTATGCTATTGTAGTTCTGTTTCATCAACAATCACTATACAGGTGTTGGGTTTTCTCTCATTTGTTAGTAAAACAGTTTTTTAATCTTGGTACTTTTAAAATTATCACTTAAGACATTACTCTATAGTTGGCTATATGCATTTATGATTGGTCCTCTCCCTGTATGTAACTATATTCTTCTAAGAGGACCTATATGTATCTTACACCATGGGGCTGGAGAGAAAAGCTCAATGGTTAAGCCTTGGGACCCTCTTCCTTCTACTGGGTTGCCTCACCTGGTTTTGATATGAGGGTTTGTACCAAGTCTTATTGCATCTTGTTATGCCATGATCAGTTGATATCACTGGGAGGCCTGCTCTTTTCTGAAGGGATATGGAGAAGGAGTGGATCTAGGGAAGAAGGGGGGTGGTGAGTGGTAGAGAAACTGGGAGGAGTGGATAGAGGGAAAACTACCATTGGTATATATTGTATGAGAGAAGAAAAAATAAAAATGAGAAAAATAAAAAATAAGAATGCTTGGTGTTCTTCCAAAGGACAGGAGTTCAGTGCCCAGCTCACAATCACCTACAGCTCAGTTTCATGGGATCCAACACTCTGTTCTGGTCTTTGTGGACATCCGTGTGCACAGAGACACACAGATACAAACACAAATAATCATAAGTATATAATAAATAAGATAATATGATAAATATAAAATAAATATCTTTAAAGTATTTACACTACCAAACTTTTCATTTTGTATCATTATCACTCATCATGCTCTTAGGATATATACTTGCCATGATTTTTTTGTTATATCAATCAAGCTAAGAAAAAAAATTGCCTTTTATAATGGCCTTCCCCTCTTATTTAGGTCCAAGCTGGTCCCTTACATCACACCACTCTTCTCTGAGAGCATCTTCATCATTTCTTCCAAGGCAAGTTTCCTAGAAACAAATTATCTAAGATTTTATTTGTCATAGAATATATTTATTTCTTCTTTTTCCCAAATGTTTATTATTCTTAGAATTATTTAATAGATGTGATTGTGAGCAGTTTAACTCATAGGAACAGTATCCAGAGGTTTCCCATGTAGCCTCTGCTTCTCACATGCACAATCTTTCCCATGCCCAGTGTCTTCTAGCAGGACCCTTCCTGTAGCAGCAGAATCTACATGGAGACATTGAAACCACCCACAGCCTGCAGGTTAAACTGAGTTTCACTCTCTCTACTTCAAGTATGTTTGGAAGCAGAGGTTTAAAACAAATCTTTGCCAAAATCAGCTTCAGGTTGAAGCCCATAGTTTCTTCCACTCACTTTACACTTTGGGGTATTATAAATAAAACTATAACCTACTTTCAGTTGCTATTTGTGTATGAGGTGACAGATAGGTCTATTTTGATCTCTCTGCATGGGTAGATCCAAGAAAGAGAAATAAAAGACAGCAAATTTAAACAGGATGGAGTAAAAAACAACTGCTTGCAAATGACATGACCATCTAAATAGAGCATGCAAGAAGTTCAAAGCAATTTGTAAAACTGACAGAAATAATAAAAGATTTCATCTAAATTGTTAGATGCAAACATCACAGAAAAATAAATTATGTTTCCAAAGACAACCACAAGAAAAAAAAGTATTCGATTGATGATAACAATAAACAAAATACTTAAGAACAGCCTTAACCAACAAAATCAAAGATTCCCTACACCAAACAACTAAAACCTTGTAATTTTGCTTAGTTTTTAGTACAACGATCTCTAAAGAGAAGCAATATCTTTTTATTAATTCAAGTTAGGGAACAAGCTTGTTTCACATGTAAGTCCCTTCTCCCTCTCCCTCCCCTCACCCCCATTCCTCCTCCCCAACCCCAACGTCCCCCCACCCCATCCACCCACCACTCCCCAGGGTAGGGCCCTCAACGGGAGCTCTGCAGTGTCCACCAAATGAGAAGCAATATCTCAATGCTTGCCATGTTCCCTTAGCTTATCCAAATGTGCTCATAGTTAATCTTCAGGATTCTTTTTAAAAAACAAATGGTTGGGCAGGGAAGATGGTTCAGCAGTATTGTCACTCTTGCAGAGGACCCACATTCAGTTCCCAGCACCCACATGGCAGCTCACAACCAAGAATATCTCCAGTTCCAGGGAACCTGACACCTCCTTCCGGCCTCTACCATCACCAGGTATGCACATGGTGCACAGACATACACGCAGGAAACATTCACATGCATAAATGTTTTTACAAAGCTAAAATAATTCTCAGAATATAGAATATTCAACGTTTCACTCAAGAAAATGTATTTAAGGTCCATGTGTCATGAAAAGACAACTATTAACTTATCACCTCTTATGACATAAAAGAAAACATTGATATTTATTTTCACACTGTTTTTTTGTTTCGAAGGATGTCAGATCATAGATGGGAGCAAAGATTCGAAAGAACTCTTGTGCCAAAATATGAAAAATAAATTAATTGCAATAGCAAGCAATGATTGTAATTCATCAGAAAGAATATATTTGTGGTCATGTTTCTTCCCAGGAAACATTCCTATGGTGCTTAGTTCTTTGTGACAGATAGAAGCAGGTCAAGGCTCCAATAATTCAATCACTGACCACATTTATCAAGCAAGAGATGGAAAGTAAGGACCCAGAGGTCAGAGGTGCAAACTCAGACAGGGTAGTTTGTTGTCTCAATCTGCTGGAACAGTCTGTCTCAGAGACTAGAAAAAGGAGAACCCAGAATAACACAGAACTCTACCACACACCACACACGTTGGGCTTTTAGTACAGGTTCCACATTACTGCTTTTGGATCCTGATGTCAATACCACAAGGATGACAATACATCATCTCTACTTTCAGAAAAGGAAGCATCATATCCAGGGAGATGACCAGAGGATTGGGTATCTTAGCAAAAGTCATAGAACAAACAAGCAACAAGAATTAGGTACAAGCTGAGACCACACCACTATCAATCCAGTGATCTATATGATAAAGAAGAGCTGAACACACACACACACACACACACACACACACACACACACACACACACACAATGACAATGATGACAGTGAGAGGTGTAACAACAATTAAAGAAAAAAAAGACTATGAAAATGAAAGAGAAGAGACTTACATGAATGGGAGCATTTAGAGCAGGTAATGGAAGACTAAATAGAACTGAACAGAGTAACAACTCCAAATATGTGATTTTGGTGCATTTAGGAATAATTAACTCATGTTCTCTACAGGAAGCATTGAACTGTCTTCTATTTGTGCAGGTGGGAGACTATGGAAAGTTGGAACACCAGTTCAGAGGAGGGATTCATTTTGCTGGGCTTCTCAGACTGGCCTCACCTAGAACCTGTCTTTTTTGCCTTCATTTCTATTTTCTACTCTCTGACTCTCTTTGGCAACACTGTGATCATCATTCTATCACAACTGGACCTTCGCCTACACACACCCATGTACTACTTTCTCTGCCACCTCTCCTTCCTGGACCTCTGCTACACAGCCAGCACTGTACCCCAGCTTCTGGTCAACCTCTCCAGCCTCGACAAGACCATCAGCTTTGGAAGGTGTGTGGCCCAACTCTGCATAGTGCTCTCCCTGGGGGGAACTGAGTGTGTACTTTTGGTGGCAATGGCTATAGACCGCTATGCCGCCGTGTGTCGCCCACTCCACTACACAACCATTATGCACCCCCTTCTCTGCAGGGCATTGGTTGTATTCTCCTGGGTTGGAGGACTCATCAACTCTCTGATCCAGACAAGCCTCGTGATGGCCATGCCTCTCTGTGGACACCAGCTGAACCACTTCTTTTGCGAGCTGCCTGTTCTCCTCAAGTTGGCCTGTGAGGACACGGGAGGAACAGAGGCCAATTTGTTTGTGGCACGGGTCATTATCTTAGTCTGTCCTTTAGTTCTAATCCTAGGCTCCTATGCCCACATTGCCAAGGCAGTGCTGAACATCAAGTCAACGGCTGGGCGCAGAAAGGCTTTTGGGACCTGTGCCTCTCACCTCATTGTGGTTGTCCTGTTTTATGGCTCAGCCATCTCCACATACCTCCAACCTGTCCACAGGTATTCTGAGAGGGAGGGGAAGTTTCTTGCCCTTTTTTATACTATTGTCACCCCCATGCTCAACCCTCTGATTTATACCCTCAGGAACAAAGATGTGAAGGGGGCTCTGTGGAGGGTACTAGGGAGAGGCACAAACTCAGCATAAATGAGGGAAAGGGAATAATAAAGTATGTGTAATAAAACTCATAATCTGAAACACATACTATCCTTGGACCTTTAATCACTAGAATATACCCTTCACCAGACCTTGTACTTTCATCTCCTTTCTAGTCTGGAAACTGGAAGTGGTGACCTCATGAAATCCACTCTAGTGTAGTGACCTCATGAAATCCACTCTAGTGTAGTGACCTCATGAAATCCACTCTAGTGTAGTGACCTCATGAAATCCACTCTAGTGTAGTGTTTAGAGGCATTGTGCAGCATGCAGACTCAGATCTTAACTTTCCAGAGGAATGGGTTTGAGAATTAGATGCAGTGATCCCTCTAGAGAGGATGGACATGGTTTCCAGGCACAACTGCTAGTGAGAGAAGATCAAATTCAGAATAGCAACACTTTCCCAAATTGACATTCATGTTGTCATGAATGTAGATGGCTAAACTTGGAGACATTGAACAAGAGTTCTCATATCTTTCGTAAATAAGTGTGACCTGGCCATGTCTGCTCTTATCTATGGCCCATTTCTTTTATGGTGGTTACTCTTCTACAGTATATGTGTCAACTAAGGAAAGCATGAATAGAGGTACTCTATGAAGTATATCCAGATTCAGATGTGATCTGATTTTAATGACTTAGAAAAAAGGCAAAAGCATTGGGGAGATATGGAACAAAGGAAGGGAGGCACCAGCATCTCATCAGCTCCACCGTGAACTGCTATTGGGCTATGTGGTGTAATACAGAAGGTGTTTTCTGTTCGACCGACCTCCATGTTTACAGCACTATTCATCACAGCAAAAATAAGGTGTAAATCAGATGTCCATCCGTGGTTGAGTGCACAAAAAAAAAATGTGGTGTATATAAGCCATGAAATGTCAATTGGTCATCAAAAGAATGAAGTCCTGATATGTTCAGCAAAGTGGTTGGAACTGGACAACATTATATTAAGTGAAATAAGCAAGATAGAGAAAATTAAATACCAGGGCTTCTTAGTCATACAGTGACTGATGTCATAAAAGTAGTGGAGAGAGCACTGGTCACTGGAGGCCTATGAAGGTAAGTGTGAGATGGGATAGGAACTAGTTGACTAGTAGGTAAAATTCTTTTATATGGGAGAACACATTTTCATCTTATATGTCCCAGAAATGTGATTATCTTTCAAACAATCCATTATGTATTTCAAAATTATAGAATAAAATAGTCTCAATACATAGAAATAACAAATTAATTGAGTCCATAGAAATCCAAATTACTCTTATTAGGTTATTACAAGTGGCATGCATGTTCAAACTATTACACTATACCCTATAGTTGTGCACATCATCATATGTAAATTTAAAATAAAAGTAACAGTAGCAAATTATACATAAAAAGTGCTTTCCATGTGAAAAGCAAGAAAATAGAGAAGAATCAAACATAAAAACAATATGCCTAGAAAGATGATATAGAAAAAAAACTGTGACAGGATAGTGGCATCAGAGGGAAGGAGAGAGAGAGAAAGAGAGAGAGAGAGAGAGAGAGAGAGAGCATTGTGAAGTTGGTGAGTAGAGAGATGGGGAGTATCTGGGACAAGCTGAGGGTGAACATGATCAAAATATGAAAAAATAACTAAAAAAATGGATGCCTCAAAAAGGCAAAAGAGACAGGGTTATCTGGAGAACTTTTCTCCTTTGAGCAGTCTGGGTAGAAATGGTTTCCACTTAGAGGGGTGAGACAGACCTAAGTCCAGGCTTTAGTCTAGAAACTGAGTACAGAGCCACCAAGGTGAAGCTTGGTGCTATATAGAGCCCTGCAACCCCTGCCCTAGTCCTGCATCTCCAAAACAAGCCCCAGAACGACATTAGTTAAGTGGATCAGGGACTATTATCATACTCCTCTCAATCTTAGACAACAGAGGCATGAGTAAGACTCTGCCTGCTGGGCAGCGGGGCCTGGAAACCACACTTTCCTTCAGACCTCAGTACTGGGCTATCACAGTGAATCAACACCAAGAAGAAATTGAGGGTCCCTTTAGCCAAGCAGCAGTCTACAGGTGGCCTTCTGACCCACCCAATATCAAGCAGATATTACACACCTGTCATACAAAGTCAAGGACTACTTGCATCATTGCCAGTCTTGAATGAGCCTGGAAACACCTCTACCCTTTTCTATACAAGGCCCTGTTCTTGTAAGACTAGGCAGCCCTAGCTTATCAGCAGCCTTTCCAGACAAAAAACTATTTCCATCATTGGCGGAAAGATTTATCGTAACACCACCACCCTTCTGCCCACAGAAGGCAGCACAGCTAAAATCAGGCCACTGTAGATGGAGCTATAGACCTATCCCGGTGGTAGGCAGAAACCAGTGCCTCTATGGGACAGATGAATATCTTAGCCTGCAGTGATATCAACAGAGACATGGGCCTAGGTATCCTCCTGACACTCTAGAAATCAGGATGGATAAAGACACTTCCAGACTCACAATAGCCAACTAAATATAGCTCCACGGGACTTTTCAATTTGAGATGCTAGGAATTCTTCGCTCTAAAAGACAGAGACATTAACAACCAAGAGGACAATACTGGAACATTTAAAGTTTGATGGCAAAATTAATTATACAAATTCAGAATGTTCTAATATTATGAATATGCTGTGGAGGTCAATCGCGTCATCATATGGAAACTGAAAACAAAACGACTAAAAATAATAACATCAGGATGTGAAGAGATGGGCAAAAGAGAAAGATAAGTTGGTATATCAAAATTCAAAATGTGGGAGGAATGGGATGCATGGGCAGAGTTTTTTATTAGTATGTTTTTTCCCTGGTTTTTTTTTTATGTTCATGTTTCGATGCTATTGTTTCAAAATAATGTCATAATGAGAACATTTCTGCAAACCCTGTGGTTACCACAAAGTAAAATTCTGTCATAGACAAGCCAAAAATGATACAGAGGTAATAATAACAACATACTAGTAGAGCAAATCACTTAACTACCCCCAAAAAAAGGCCTAAGAGAGGAAGAAGAAAGCACAACAAAGAAATGAGTTATTTGTGGCAGAAGTAAGATCTTCCTTATCTGCAGACACCATGGCTAGAAATTAATTAAATTTTCCAATTAAAAGACAGAGAATGAATGACTTGGCATTATGTGTCTCATGTCCTACAATAAATATAGACTTTAAAAAACAGACTGTACAAAGACACGAGAGGCCAGGTATAACACTGGCCTGTGATCTCAGCACTCAGGAGACTGAAGCATCAGCTTAAGATCAGACCATAATGTAGAACAAGAAAATTGTGAGGAGGAAAAAAGGGGAAGAAACAATAATAAATGGGTCAATTCAGCAAGAGGAAATGAAAATTATAAATATACATGGTTTTTTGGTTGGCTGGGTTTTTTTTGTTTTGTTTGGGTTTGGTTTGTTTTTTGGCTTTTGGAGACAGGGTTTCTTTGTGTAGCCCTGGCTGTCCTAGATCTTACTTTGTAAACCAGGCTGGCCTCGAACTCACAGAGATCCACATGCCTCTGCTTCCCAAGTGCTGGGATTAAAGGTGTGTACCACCAGCAGCCTAGATTATACATGTATTTAACACAAGACCAAACATGCATAAAAAGAAACATCAATAGATCTAAGTGGTTACACGGACTCTTAGGCAATACTATACTAGAGGAATATGACACCCTACTTTCAACAATTGACAAATCACCTAGTATAAAATCAATAAAGAAATGGAAAGGTTGAGCTTGCCCTAGCTCAAGTAGGCCTAATGGATATCTACAAGGTATTTCATACAACTATAGTCAATATTTACTTAACGACAGTGCATGGGCCATTCTCCAGAGGAGATCATATGATAAGACATGAAACAAATTCCAACACAGTTAAAATTATATCAAGTATTTTTTGTGATAATGCAATGGTGGTAGAAATTGGTGACAAGAAAGGTTTTGGAGTCTATGAAGACACACGGAAATTAGCCATTGCATTTGAGAGGCTGGAGAGATGGCTCAGTGGTTAAGAGCACTTGTTACTCTTTCAGAGGACTTGGGTTTGGTTTCCTACACCCACATGGTGGCTCACAATCACCTATAATTCCAGTTCCAAGGGAATCTGATAACCCCTTCTGACCTCCGAGGGCATCAAGCACATACATGATACATATCCACATAAACAGGTAAAATATTCATACACATAAATAAGTTCATTATTAAAATTGTGTTTCAAAAGGTGGGCAAGGTATTACACACCTTTAATCCCAGAACTCAGGAGGCAAAGGCAGGTGGATCTCTGTGAGTTCAAGGCCAGCCTGGTCTACAAAGCAAGTTCCAGAACAGCTGGGGCTGTTACACAGAGAAACCTTGTCTTGAAAAAATTGAAAAATGAAAGCAATACTGGTTATAACAGCTACAAAAATCAAGATGCCTACAAGTGATTTAACAAAAGAGTTAAAGGCTTCCATAAAATACCAAGGAACAAAATTGGAAGCATACACAAAATAGAAAGACAGAAAACAGTCATATCCTCAGAAAGCCATACTACTGAAAGCAATACATAGATTTAATGACACTCAGGTAAAATATGAGCAACAGGCTGAGAATACAGCTGAGTTGATGGAGAGCTTGCCTAGCGTGCAGCAGGTGCTGGACTCAGTCCCAGGAGCTATGTGAAGCTGGGTGTGGGGTACAATCTCTGCAGCGGGGAGGTAGAGGCAAGAGGATCAGAAGCACAAGGTCATCCTCTGATATGTATCCAATTTGAGGCCAGCCGGGCTTCATAGGACCCTGTTTCAAAAAGGTCAAAGACAGAGCTGGAGAGATTGGTTAGTGATTAGGAGCATTTCCTTCTCTTGCAGAGGACCCAGTTTCAGTTCCCAGCACCCACATGGCAGCTGACAACTATCTGTCACTCCTGTTGCCAGGGATCTGATGCCCTCTTCTGACCAATATACGTCCAACCAAGTATGTAGTACATATTCATCCACACAGGCAAAACACTCATAAAATGAATAAATCTAAATGAGCAGGTTGCATGTATGTATTTATAAATACATATTCAAGCATACATACATGTAACAACAATTAAAGAAAAGGAGAGTGTTGGTTTAAAAGAGGGGACAATGGGAGGTTTTGAAGGAAGGAAGTGGAAAGGGAAATGATATATTTATAATCTCAAAAAATAATTGGGATCACGAGAAGAGGGGGGAGGGTGCTAGGAGAATGAGAAGGGGAGAAGAGGAGGGGTGCAGAGGACATGAGGAAGCAGAAAGTTTGAGTCAGGGGAAGAAGAGATGATAACAAGAATGGAGATATCATAATAGAGGGAGACATTTTTGGTTTACAGAGAAATCAGGCACTAGGGAAATGTCTGGAGATCTACAAATATGACACCAGCTAACAATCTAAGCAACGGAGGAGAGGCTACCTTAAATGCCCTCCCGGGATAATGAAATTGTTGACTGATTTGTATGCCATCCTATAGCCTTCATCCAGCAGCTGGTGGAAGTAGAAGCAGACACCCACAACTAATCACGGAACTGAACTGGAACCAAGATGCAGAGAAGGATGAGTGAAGAGCACAGGGGTCCAGACCAGGCTGGTGAAACCCACAGAAACAGCTGACCTGAATATCCGGTAACTCTTGCTCCCCAGACTGATAGCTGGGATACCAGCATGGGACTGATCCAGACCCAGGAACATGGGTTTCTCTGAGGAAACCTCAGAAATCTATGGGACCTCCTGTAGAAGTTCAGTACTTATCCCTAGCATAGGTGTGGACTTTGGGAGCCCATTCCATGTAGAGGAATACTCCCTGAGCCAAAACACACGGGGGTGGGCCTAGGCCCTACCTCAAAGGATACATTTTCTGATGACACCCTATGGAAGGCCTCACCATCCAGGGGGAGCAGAAAGGACATGTGATAGATAGGGTTTTAGTTGGGGAGGGTAGTAGGGGAGGACTGGTTGGAGAAGGGAACTGGGATTGTCATGTAAAACAATCCTGTTTCTAATTCAAATAAAAACAGTTGAAAAAAATAAAAATATTACTTTTTTAAATGTCAAAATAAATACTTTAAAATACTATTCACACAGCTAAAGGGAACTATGCCAAAACCTGCATGGAATGACAAAGCCCCTGAACACTAAAAAACAGCTTCATCAAGAATAAAAAAGCAGAGAACATTACACTATCTGACTTCAAAATTTATTACAAAGCTGTAATCGTCAAAGCAGCATGGCATTGGCATTAAAGCAGAACATGTACCAGTAAAGCAAAGTAAATGTCCAAGAAGAAAAGCCACACTTCTCCATTTGAGTGATTGTTGATAATGATACCATGTGCGTGTTGGGAAAACTAAATATCCACATGCAGAAAAGTAAAAATAAATACTGTCTCTCCCAACTTACCAAAAAATTCAATTCAAAATGCATTAAAGACTTAAATATTCCACCATAAGGAATAAAGCTACTGGAAGAAACCAAGAAAAACACTTCAGGACACGGGAATGGCATGACCCCAAAAAGACAACAAACATCCAAAAGAAGACAAATGGGATTATGGCGAATAAAAACAACAGCTTGCACAGCAAAGGAAACAACCGACATGCTAAAATAATAATCTGTGGAATAACATAAAATAGTTGAAATTTTACATTGGATTAAAAACTGACACATCAAATATACAATAAGCTCCAAAAACTTGATACCAAAAAACAACCCAATTAAAAATGACCAACAGACATTAATAGAAATTTCCGAGAGGGGGAGAGAGGAATGGCCTACAAATAAATGAAAAACGATCAGCATCACTAACCATCAGGGAATTACACAACAAATCCACCATGAGATCTCACCTCACTCTAGTAGGAACATCTGTTATGGAAAGGACACATGATTCTAAGTGCTGGTGGGGACGAGAAGGTGGACTGGTGGCAGCCTTGACTGCCAACTTGACACAACCTGGGACCATCTAGGAAGAGAGCGTCTCCGTGACACATGATCTAGACCAGTGAGCATGTAAGGGAAGGTTTTCCTTATTTTGACTAATTGAAGTGAGAAGACGGCTCACTGTGGGAAGCACCATTCCTGGGGTGTAGACCCTGGACAAGAGTAGAAACAGCTCTGCCCGCCCCTAACTATAGGTGTCATGTGACCAGCTGTCTCACGTTCCTGACACTGTGACTTCTCCACGTTGACGGACTGTAGCTTGGAACTGTGAGCAAAAACAAATCCCTTTCTCTTCTAACATGATTTATGTCTGGATGCTTTATCACAACCAAGAAATGAAACTTCAACAGAAACCTTTGCACATTATTGGTGAAGAATTAAAATTAATATCCAACTGTAATGAGGAATATCTCATGCTTGATATTCAAGCTATTGGAGGATTGAGACAATCCAACAAATACAGCATCACTGTGACCTTCAAGAGACACAAGTTTTGGCTGCTCTCACCAGGTAAGGTAAAAAAAAAAAAACAAAGTTAGCCTGGCTGAATTAAAAGAGAATTATGTAACTTACATATCCTCATAGCCCATTATAGAGTGAAGAAGATGGCTGTTGTAGAAATATATATTGGCATGTGATATTATATATAATGTGTTATGAATTAATTTTTATTTTATTCATAGATCATCAGAATTGGAGGTTTTAGGACTACAATAAATAGGGTATTACTTGGAGTTCTTGGACTTGAAAACACAAAAGCAGTGACTGTTGGGACTGGTGCCCTTTTGTGGGAAGAGTCAGCGTTGTTGCACGTGAGATGAAAAAAGCCCAAATCGCGTTCTGAGCTGTAGCTATCCCTAGAAAGGCTGAATGAACCGAGAATGAGCGGACTCTGTCCTATTTGAGTTTGTTGGTCACCAGGTTCATTTTTTGCTGATCTTTTGCCTTGATTTCTATTTGCTAAGTCAGTTCTGTGTCCTCAGAGCTCTGCCTATGCTAAGGAGCCCAGAATCCACTGACCAAACTCAGCCTGGAAGGTCCTGCTACCTGTCCCAAGGATTTAACTCACCATTGCAGATAACTTTTATACTCGGTCCCAGGGAACTGTGGGAAACCCACAGCAGCCCTGCTTATTAACACTGAAATAACAAGTAACTTCCAGTTTCTCTTAAGTTCCCTGGGAAAGATGTGCCCCAAAGTGACCAATTAGTGTAGAGAAGTGGATGTGTCTGGGGAGAAGTGATGGGTACCAGAGGAAATACTGAAGTAGCTGAACTTCCTCTGAACTTTCAGAGTGTCTGGGTGAATAGATGTTTTGATGATTCCTTTGTGCTGTCTGACTGTCCCCTAACATGTTATTAATTCAAGTGAAGAAAGAATATGACATTCCACACAGTTGGGAATCCAGGAAAGAAGGAACCCAAAATAACAGACAGCAGGCATCTGGGGGCCACTAGCTTGCAGAGTTGTTTGAGGGCTTGATTGATTTTATAATCGATAATGATAATACAGTGATGATTCCTGGCTGAATCAATATATTATAATTAGGAAAAATATAGTGAAGGTCATTGGGCTGTACCAGTTGCCTCTCATCCATTCCCCAGTAAACAAACACCATAATTCAAAAGCAGCTTTGTTAAAATTCAGTTTTATCTCTGTTAGACTCCTCTAAAGATTTTGATGTGAGCATTACTTAACACTTTTGAAGTAAATGCTATGGCTCTGCATGGTTTTCCACTAATATTCCTTGTGCAGTTATACCTTAAAAGCATCCTGTTTTTACTGTTTTTCCACCCTAAGTTCAGCTAAGTTGTGATGCCTCCACTTTGTCCATAGTTGCTATCCTTCTGAAGGTTTGCAAATTCAACAAAGTTTTTAAATATTTTATTAGTTCCTCAAAAATTTTATATACTGTATTTTGATATTTACTCCCTCCTCCATCTCCTTCCAAACCCCTCCCCCAAACCCATACCCACCCAACTGTGTCTTCATAATTTTTTTAACTCCTTAAGCCCTATTAGTGTTACCTAAGTATTCTTAGGTTGTGGTCATCACCTCAGTATGTTAGACCTACTTACCTACATGAATGAAAATGTGTGTGTATGGGTTTATGCACCATACAGAGAAAGGAGAGAAAGGGAGATCTGGCTTACTATTTTCAAGTTACTTTTGAGACACAAAAAATGTTTGAGGTTTAATCAGGCATGGTGGCACACATCTTTAGTCCCAGTACCGGAGAGGCAGAGGCAGGCGGAGCTCTGTGAGTTTGAGGCCAGTCTGATCTACAGAATGAGTTCCAGGACAGCCAGGGCAACAGAGAAACCCTGTCTCAAAAAAAGCCAAAAATAAAAGTTTGTGGTATCAATTTTGCAATAAATGTTGTTATGGCTAAAATTGTTTATTGAAAATCTCAATAAAATACTCAAACATGTTAACTCCAAAGAAATAAAGGACAAGCTGTTCTTTTCTTTTTACTGATCAAATTTGTCCTTTGACAATTTCACTTGTGTCCACTCTGTTCCAGCTCAGTATTCAAACTATTATCTCTATCATCTCCCCACACACACCCCTGTGCCCCCCTTCACTTTACTAGTTAGTCCTTTTTCTGTTTTCATGTCTTTTTTTGTAGTTATAACATTGTTTGTTGGTGTTTAACGTTTTATAATTTATGTGTATTTATTTATGGGGGAATGAAGTGTGTATGTGGGGGTCAGAAAGTAACTTGCAAGCGTCGGTTCTCTCCTTCCATCATGGGGGCCCCAGGGATCCAATTCAGGTTGTCAAGCTTGGCGATGGGGGCTTTAACCCAAATGAGCTAACTAGCCACATTCATGTCTTTTTGTTTTGTTTTGTTTCCTCCTGACTCTGTGTGACCGGGTTTGAATTACCCACTGAAGCCTGGTGAGTTCACTGTCTGACACACAACTGCTTTTTCCAAGTGGTTTAATGGATTTCATTGAAAATTTTAGAGCTAGTACTTATATAGTTTATATTCAGTTTAATCATGATATTAGAAAGAATTTCATACACGGGCCAAAATTCAAAAGCTTTTTTTAGCTGAGATGCAAATTTAGGGATTTTGTCAAAACCGTTTATCAGTGTGGACAGTTCAGCCATCTTGAAACCAGGTGTCAGTGTGAACAGTGCAACCCTCTTACAACACATGGCCTTCCTATCATGAACAAAAGATTTCTTCAGGCTTACACAGAAAGTGATTGCCTCGGTGGTGCTGCTTCTGTTCAGGATATAGGCCTTGCTTCTCTTTGTCTATGGATCTCCATTTTTTCACCACTTTTTGGTTAAATCTATTTCCAGGTATTTTATTCTTTTGGATACTTTTAAAATGAAATAGTTTTCTTAATCTCCTTCTTAAATTGCTTATCACTGTTCTATAAGCACACAACCAACTTTTTTATTATTTTACTTTTTTATTTAAATTAGAAACAAGCTTGTTTTACATGACAATCCCAGTTCCCTCTCTCTCCCCTCCTCCCCTGTCCCTCCCCACCAATCCCCTATCCCATCCTCTTTCTGCTCCCCAGGGAGGGTGAGACCGTCCATGGGGATCTTCAGAGTCTGTCATATCTTTTGAAGCAAGACCTAGGCCCTCCCCAATGTGTCTAGGCTGAGAGACTATCCCTCTATGTGTAATGGGCTCCCAAAGTCCATTTGTGCACGAGGTATAAATACTGATCCACTACCAGAGGCCCCATAGATTGCCCAGGGGGTAACTGACACCCATGATCAGGGGGTCTGGGTCAGTCTTATGCTGGTTTCCCAGTTATCCGTCTGGGGTCCATGAGCTCCCTCTTGTTCAGGTCAGCTGCTTCTGTGGGTTTCTCCAGCCTGCACAACCAACTTTTTATGTGTTGGTCTTGTATCTTGAAACTTCCCCAGATTTGCTAGCTACAGTTTTGAAGATTATCTGAGATTATTTAAATATGGGATCATGCTAAATGTTAATAGATATCATTTTCTCTTCTTTTCCAACTTGTATACCTTTAGTTAATCTTACATAAATCCTCTGGCGAGAACTTTCAGTGCAATATGCAATTCAGAGGTGAAAGCCACCAAACTGTCTGGCCTTCTACCAATGGAGTCTGAGGTTAGTTGTAGACATTTGACTTTTTCTTTCATGTTTTCTTTTTTTTAAGGTTGATGAAATGCCTTTTATCATCTTGGGAAATTTTCTTCTATTCCTAATTTTCTAAGTGTTTTGGCAAGAAATTGTGTTGGATTTTTTTTTTTTTTTTTTTTTTT
Organism: Cricetulus griseus; assembly: GCF_003668045.3. NCBI lineage: Eukaryota > Metazoa > Chordata > Mammalia > Rodentia > Cricetidae > Cricetulus > Cricetulus griseus. The sequence goes on from NC_048600.1 coordinate 64,030,478, forward strand.
TTTTTTGGTTTTTCGAGACAGGATTTCTCTGTGTAGCTTTGGAGCCTATCTGGCACTCGCTCTGGAGACCAGACTGGCCTCGAACTCACAGAGATCCGACAGCCTCTGCCTCCCAAGTGCTGGGATTAAAGGCGTGTGCCTCCAATGCCTGGCTTCTTTTTTCTTTTTTTAAGATTTATTTATTTTGTGTCCGGTGTTCTGCCTACATGTATGCCTGCAGGCCAGAAGAGGGCACCAGATCTCATTACAGATGGTTGTGAGCCACCATGTGGTTTCTGGGAATTGAACTCAGGACCTCTGGAAGAACAGTCAGTGCTCTTAACCTCTGAGCGATCTCTCCACCCCCTGTGTTGGATTCTTTTAAATGCATTTTCTCCATCAACTGGAATGACCATGTGGGTTTCCCCTTTGTTCTGTACTGTGCCACATTGCTTTGATTTTTATATACTGAATAGCACATGAATTCCTGGAATAAATACCATTTGTCTGTGGTTTATAATCCTTTTAATATTCTATTATGTTGAAGATCCTTACATATGTTCATAAGAGATATTGGTCAGTTATTTTAATGATATATTGTCTTTGTTGTCAGACAAATTAGTTTAGCATTGTTTATGTGAGGTAATTCTTCTTTAAATACTTGGTAGAATTCACCAGTGAAGACATCTGGACCTGCACATTTGTTGGAGATTTTTTTCAATTACTTATTCACTCTCCCCCACTATTTATATTTTCTGACTTTATTTCCTACTGAATTAATTTTTATCATACTGTACTACTAGGAGTTTCTTGAATCTCATTATTTAGTTCCTTTGGAGGATATTTTTATCTTTTGGTGTGCAAATCCTTCACCTTCTTGACTAGTTTTATTCCTAAGTAATTTTTTCTTTTTGATTTTATTATAAATACAAGTGCTTTCTTAATTTTCTTTTTGATTTTTCCAGTGTTATAACAAAACAACTGGTTATTAGGTGCTGGTTTAATATTTTGGAAATTTGATAAATTGTTTATGAAGCCTAACAATTCTTTTGTTTTTGTTATGGTGTGTGTGTGTGTGTGTGTGTGTGTGTGATCTTTATTGTTTTCTACCTTTGACAGCATACCACAAACAACAAGAGTTAGTTCTACATATTCATGTAATGCTTAGAGGCCATGTCTTTTTCTTTCTTGCTGCTCTGTCCAGGACTCCCAGTACATGCTTTGATAAAAGATGAAAAGGATGTTTGCAGACAGTGGATGAAAATAACAGGGAAAGGCCTTTATTGCTTGGCTCTCAAGTTTCTAACCTGAGCCCTTGATACCAAGTTTCTAGCTTAGTTATTAAGCCTACCTGGTAATACTTTAAATCCGGCTATGGCCAAACAGTTCTGGCTTGCTTAGAAACCTACAGCTTTGTTATGTAGAGTCATAGCTCTTACAGAGGACCCTTTTGGTTCCCAGCACCCATGTTGGGTAGCTCACAGCTGCCATAATTCCAGCTCCAAGGGATCCGATGCCCTTATATGGGCTCCACAGACACTTGTCCACATGGCAAAGACTCAGACACACAAATAAAAATCATGTTTAAAGAAGGAGGAAATAACTCAATCTGAAAAGGCTGTTTGCTCTGTGAATCTAAATCTACCTCACTTTGTTTGAACTGTGAAGTCAGCACAAAGTTCAGTGGTTTCCAGAGTGGAGTGGGAGTCTGGGCATGAAGAGAGAAATGAAGAGATACAGGACAAGTAATATTTTCAAAGCAGTGAAATAGTCTAAAGTATGCTAAAGCCATAGATTCAGGCCATCCAACCATTGTATAAAATACAGCCCTCAAATACATTCTAATATATAAACAACAGACTTTGGTTGAGAGCCCTTCATCTGTCAGTCTAGACTCTTTAATTATAACATATACCAGAGCAATGCAAGGTGTTAATAATAGAAACTGAACTGGGGATATAGCTCAGTGGGAGAGTACTAGCTCAGAAGCTCTGGGCTAGTATGTGCAAGGCCCTGGGCTCATTTCTCAGCACCACAATCGATGATTATAAATGAAAATGATAATAGTAGAAACTATGAGAAAGGGAGGATAGGTGGGCCCAGTTTCCCATATACCTAAAACTGCTAATAATAATAGTATCTCAATAAAGTGTATTACTCGTTTAAAGCACCATTGGAGAACATGGGAGGGGGAACATAGTTTAGGCAAGCATGGTAGGAAAAGAGTACTGTACAAAGGCAGTAATAGAAAATGTGGTTTTGTTTACTCCCTAGCTTGTCACTGTTCCCTTAAGCAAATGGTCAGTGCCTGTGGTTGGACTCACAGGCTTAATTTAGAGGGTTCAGCTAGAGAAAGGAGCTGCATAGAGTTGGTCAGGCAGGTATAGGCTTGAATCCTGAGTCAGCTACTCACTAGGCATGTGGCCCTAACAAAGCCCCTACTCCACTCAAGGAGTCCAGGGAGGACTGAAGAAGACATTGATTCCTCCCATGGAGCCGAAATGGAAGGGCTTCAAGTTTCAAATGGAGAATAAACATTGAACAGGAGTTTGAGGAATCCTCAGTAGAGGCAGGAGTTCCTGCAAATGACATCAAGCCACTTGGTTGGCAAAAGCCAAAGTCAGAGTCATATGCTCACAGAGGCTGGGAGACAGCAGCTCATTCTCAAGTACCGGCTGCCACAAAGGGTGGACTCTTTAGACAGCTAGAATTTTCTCAGGAAGCCATTAAGATGAATCAAGTCATCTTAGGAATGTGGCTTCCAGAAGTCGGAAACCACTCAATTTTTTTAATTAAAATTTTTTCATTCCCTTTACATACCAACCACAGTCTTCCCTCCCTCTTTCCTCCTGTTCCCTCTCTTCCCACCCCACCTGATCCCCCACCTCTCATCTACCCCCTCCCCATCCACTCCTTTTCCTTTTCCATTCAGAAAGGGGCGAGCCTCCCATAGGCTTGAGCAAAGCATGGCACATCAAGTGCCAAGGACCGAACTCCTTCCCCTCATCAAGGCTGGGAGAGGTTATCCAGCATGGGGAACAGGTTCCCCAAAGTTAGCTAAGTGGTCCAGATCTCACCACTAGGAGCCTCACAAACAGACCAAGATACACAACTATCACACACATGCAAAGGGCCTAGGTCAGTCCCATGCAGACTCCCTAATTGTTGATCCAGAATCCATGAGCTCCCACAGAGACAGCTGGCCTGAGCATGTGGGAGCTCATGGACTCTGAGCCGTTCAATTTTTTTTAAGTGTTCCTAGACCAAAGTTAAGACTCAGTGGACTAGAACCAAGAGATTGATCGAAACCGGGTGTGGTAACACTTTAATCCTAGTCCTTGGAAGGCAGAAACAGGTGGATCTCTGTGAGCCTGGTCTACAGAGTGAGTTCCAGGACAGTTGGGGTAGGTAGAGAGACCTTGACTCAAAAAGAGGGGTGGAGAGGAGAGGTTGCTCAGATTCTTGGAACCAAGCAAGTAAGTTAGTTATGTCCTATTATAGATAAAAGTGTGCAGGCACCCATGCTTTGTCAAAACTGTCAGAGTCTTTCTTCTTAACTTTGTCAGCTTCCCTGCTCAGGGGATCCCTGGGATGGGGTCCTAACAGGCTTAGCCATCTGTCCCATGGAGAAGACTGAGGCCAGGTGAGAAAGCAGAGGTGGAAGGGACCTGGGGACAGTGGAAAGATCAAGACCGAGACAGAAGGAAATGCAGGCAGACCAGGAGACACACCAAGCTGGATGCTTCAGGCTCCACACAAATCAAGAGCTTGGTCAGCCTCGGAGTAAAGGTGCAGGGGGCACGCCAACAGAGACCCATATATGTTGGCACCCACAGGACCTCTAGAAGCTTCACTCCCAGATCAGATGCTGCCACACTTGGCCTCTGCCCTCGTGACCCTCGCAGGCATGGACCATAGCCACTAAAGGTACTAAAGGTACTTGGCTGCATCTCCAGGGGCTCCTTTACACCTGACAGGTGAGGCAGAGGGTCCTGCCCAGAGGATCACCTAAAATACCTAGGAATGCTGACCCCACCTTATCTGGAAGGAAGGCATTGAACAATCCCCTCTGCAGGCCAAGTATGGCTGCCTGGACTCTGCCCAGAATTGAAAGCTGCAAGCTGCACACAAGCAAAGTGACTGCTAACCCTGAATTCCTGTCTCTGGAATATGATTTAGTAAATCTTTGTCAAAACCTATGAGGAACTCTGCAGTCTGACTCAGAAAATAAGATCAGCAGCCTAGACAGGTGCAACATAGGACATTGACCGTGTACCTGTTTCTCTGTGGTCATCAGAGCGCAGCGGCTTTGACAATGGTAGGAAACTTTAAAATCCAGTGACAGTAGATCAAAGCTTGGTGGGTAATTGGTGTTATTTTGTTTTGTTTGTTTATGAGACAGGGTTTCTCTTTGTAGCTCTAAATATCCTGGAACTTGCTCTGTAGACTAGACTGTCCTTGAACTCAGGGATATGCCTGCCTCTGCCTTCTGAGTGCTGGGACTGGCAAAAGTCTGTGAGTTCAAGACCAGCCTTGTCTGGCATGGTGGGGCATGCCTTTGATCCCTGCACCTGGGTATAGCACCCAATCCAGGACAGACCTCGTGTTCAGGAGTAGCTGACTAACATATAATGGACTCCACAGTTTTGCGTGTGTGCTTATTTTCGGTTAGTTTGGTGTTTGGGGGAGGATTTGTTTGTTTTCTTTCGGAGTAGTTTTATTTTGTTTTCTTGGTTGAGGGGGTTCCTTGTATTGTTTTTGTTTTTTCAAAAGAACAAGTTGGATGGATTGGGAGGGGGAAAGCCTCATGAAGGACTTGGAGAAGGGGAAAATATGATAAAAATATGTTTAAACTTAAAAATTGTTTAAGTAATAAATTAACAAAAGACCTGCTTGGTCTACATAACAAGTTCCGCAGTGGCAGCCAGGTCTACACAGTAAGACTCCCTACAGTTGTATGGAAAGCTCATCCATCTGTGTTCCCCATTACTATGGTTTGGTTGATTTGTGTCCCCCAGTATACCTTTGGTGCACAGTGTGATAACACTGCAGTGCCGAGGCCTTTTGGAGGCAGCATGTAGTGGGTGGCTGTACAATCACAGGGAGGTGCCCTTTGAATGAACGGGGTTGTTTCTCTCCACAGTGGTTATAAAAGAGCAAGAGTGGACTCCCTCCTCTCCCTCTGGTTTCCTGTCAACATAATGAACTCTTTTTACTCTCGTTCTTTCCATGCCACCATCCATCACGTCACCATCCGTGATGATGTGACAGAGCCAGTAAGCCCTCAGAGAGCTGGTGTCATGCTGTTCAGATGCTAAACTGAGTTAATAACCGATTTTCCCTGCCAATTACCCAGCCTGGGTTATTTTTTAGTAAAAGCAGGAAATGGGTTAATGTAACTACATTCTGATATGGTTTGGGCTTTGTTTTGGTTTGTTTAGTTGGTTCTTGGGGCTTGAGGGAGGGGCCAGTGGAGAGTCTCATGTAGCCCAGGCTGGCTGTGAACTCTCTATGCAGGAGAAAATGACTTTGAACTCCTGGTACTCTTTGCTTGAAACCCCTGGGTGCTGGGATTGTAGGATTGCACCCACAAAACCCAGCCTGCTATACATTTTCTGAAAGTAAATTATACCTTCCTATGCCTGTGGGGAAATAAGAAACAGGAAACAAAGACTTCAGGAGAGTAGGCAAAAGATGAAAATCCCCCCAAGTCTACTTAATAGCCCACCATCTTTGACCCAACACAAGAGTGTTACCTCTGGTTTCCTTGTGGCTGCCTTGCATCTTGGTCCTGCACACATCCGACTTCTTTCCCAAACACAACAAAACCCCAGTTAAACCCCACTAGAGCTTTTTTGACGATGGAATAAAACCACCTTCGCATTTATGTGTGAAGCCATGTGACAGGCATTTGAGGATACATTTTTTTAAAGAAAGCCAATAACTTTAGTTACTGGCTATTAGAAGAGTACTAAAAAGCCACTACAACAAATGTCACTAGTCATGGAAAAGACACACATTGGAAGTAACACAACATAGAGCCAGGGGTAAGATTCAAGTATATGCTGTGTCCTAGTCAGGGTCTCTATTGCTGTGATGAAACACCATGGTCAAAAAGTTGGGGAGCAAAGGGTTTATTTGGCTTACACTTCCATATTGTAGGCTTACACTTCCTTCCATCACTGAAGGAAGCCAGGATAGAAACTCAAAGACGGCAAGAACCCAGAGGCAGGAGGTGATGCAGAGGTCATGGAGGGGGCTGCTTGTGGGCTTGCTCCCCATGGTTGCTCAACCTGCTTTCTTATAGAACCCAGGACCACCAGCCCAGGGATGGCACCACCCACAATGGCTGGGCCCTCCCCCATCAATCACTAATTAAGAAAATGTCTTAATGCCTCTTATAGAGGCATTTTTCTCAATTGAGGTTCTCTCCTTTCAGATGACTCTAGTTTGTGTCAAGTTGACACACAACTGGCCAGCACATACTGTTTATTTCAGTAAGCGAAGGCGAGGTTACCTGACAAATGGAGCTTCATTGCCTGACCATCTAAAAACCAAGAGTCAGAAGGGCTGTGCTTCTACTGGGGATGTTTTCTGCAGCTGCTGGAGACTCTGGTAGTTGGCTCCTGGCCATTGCATCTTCACAGCCAACCAGGTATTGCTTCCATCATTGCAAGTCTCTAACTCTGTCATTAACATTGCTCATTCCCTCTTGCATTAAGTAGGATGCTTCTCATTTCATTGAGCCCATCTAAACAATCTAGAGCTATGTATCACCTCAAGGTCAGATTATTAAGAGTCTTAGTTATCCTTCATCTCCCTCACCCCCCCCCCCGTATTGTAATGTATTATCAGTAATAGCCATGATTTTGTTATGTGGGTAGACTATGTGAAAGTTCTCTGGATCAAAATGGAGTTATTTGTGTTATACTCAAAGAAATAAATTTCAGTTATGAAAGAAGGGATCTCATGTACATGTGCCTAATAAAAATTGCCAATTTAAAGGCCTGCCAGACCATAACCTTGTTGTGTGGGAGCAAGTAACCTTACACAGAAAATAATTCTGAAAGAATATATAGTCCACACTGAACCTTGGGCTAATATCACTTGTTATTGATACTTCCAGCCACAACTTATTGTTTCAAAGTCAATTGCACAATCCTCTTGCCTCCCCTTTGTCTCCACCTCCTTGAATATATGCATAGCTTGCCAAGGTACACACAGTGCTACTGTAATGTGTAGTCCTGGATAAACTTTCTAATCTTTGGAAAGTCTCTTTGTTATTTATGTTGACACCTGGGGACCGAGAGGAAATTCTAAACCAAGATATAAAATCAAGAATCTACTTGTTAACCATATAAACATTTCACATTTAAAATTATACAAATATAAAAGGCAAAAAAATGTGAAAGCAATACCCAAAACAAAATACAATGGGAAACAATGGATTTGTGTATTTATCTCACATTGCTGACCTGAATACCCAGGAATCAGAGACAAGAGTTCATGGTGCCACTCAAAGGAGGTTCAGTTTGCTGTTCTGAACCCATATATAGTTGCTTTTGGGGTTAGAGACAGAGTATATAATGTTTAGTCTTAATTGTCAACTTGACACAACCTAGAATCATCTCAATCTGTCTAGACCTGGGTGGTCTGGAGGCATGACTATGGGGAACTGTCTTGACTGGCTTGATGAAGATGGGAGAACCCATCCGTTACTGGTGGTATCACTCCCTGAGTTAGGGTCTTGAACTGTTTAAGTGTAAGGATGGAACTGAACACAGCAAGCATGCCATGCATTTATTCTCCCTGCCCTTGACTGGGAAAGTGACCAGCTGCTTCAAGTTCCTGCCTTGACTTTCCTTAAATGTTGGACCATAGCTTGGATCTGTATGCCAAATAAACCCTTTCTCCCTTATGTAGCTTCTTTTGTCAGAGTGTTTTATCACAGCAACAAAAGTAAAAACTAAATAGGACAGGGTGGTTCCAAGGAAAGTATCCTTCCCCAACACTCTGATTGGTACCACTGCAGTGTCCTGAGGCATGAAGGGTCAAAGAACATTCTGAGTCAGAACCCTCAGCAACAAATGACCATCCTCAGGATGAGCAAGGGAAATTGGGAAGACTTGCTTCCAAGGGGTTGTGTGGGTCATAGCTGTGACCAACGGGGGGGGCACATAATCATATTAAGAGATAATGTATCACTGGGCGTTGGTGTCGCACGTCTTTAATCCCAGCCCTTGGGAGGCAGAGGCAGGTGGATCTCTCTGAGTTTGAGGCCAGCCTCGTCTACAGTGCAAGTTCCAGGACAACCTCCAAAGCAATACAGAGAAACCCTGTCTCGAAAAACCAAGAGAGAGAGAGAATGTATCACACTCGAGTATAAATCAGATGATATAACAAGCATTCTGGGTAACAATCTTATTTAAGTATCAAAATGGCTCTAAATAGAATGTGACATTATACTACATGAACAGAGTACAGAAACTGGTTGCTCAGGCTTAAAGAGCAGTATTATGCATCCAGTGACATGTGGGCCATCCTTGGATCACTTAATTACGCCGGGCCTTAGCTCCATCATCTGTAAAAGACACAAATAAGAGTAGGTATGTGAAGAGAAATGAAGAGGGGTTATAACTACAAAGTGTTTGACACCGTAGAGTCCATACGAAGTGATTAATCTAGACCATCGGTTTTCAACCTGTGGATCATGACCCCTTTCGGGGTCAAACCACCTTTCACAGGTGTGGCCTAAGACCATTGGAAACACCAGATGTTTACATTACAATTCATAACAGTAGCAAAATTACAGTATTAAGTAGCAATGAAAATAATTTTATGGTTGGGGGTCACCACAACATGAGGAGCTCTATTAAGGGTTGCATCATTCAGAAGGTAGAGAACCACTGCTCTATACCATCTTGGTTTTTGTATCTTGGCTTTGTGGGGAAAGAACTCATTCTTCTCATCAAGCAGTGTGTGTGTGTGTGTGTGTGTGTGTGTGTGTGTGTGTGTGTGTGTGTTTATTTTGCCCAAATAAGCAAGGGAGAAACAGGCAATTCCATCAGCAGTAGTCACCTGATTGTTCTCATCAGAGGAAAACCAACCCAAAGTGCCCCTTTCATGTCCCAGTATCCACTGGGTTAGACCAACATCCTCCAGTCATCATCCAACTTTGACTTCTAGCGCAAAGTGGGTGAGACTATAGCACTGTGTCTCTGGGTAGAGTCAGCAATCTAAGTGGGTCCACCACAGTTCCACAGGTGAGTTTCCTGGGCTGCCTGGAGAACAAAGCTAGACTAAACCACTAGCAAAGGCCAAGCAGCCAGGTAACTTGGGAGACAGACCCTCTATGGGCCAGGAAATCTATGTGTTTCTTTATCATCAGACAAAGCAAAGCGGAGTTTAGAAAGAACCATGAAAAATGACCCACAGAGGCAGTCCTTACATTATGGGGACACCAAGCATAAGACTCTGCATCTTCCTAGTGCTCTCTCTCTCTCTCTCTCTCTCTCTCTCTCTCTCTCTCTCTCTCTGCTCGGAATGAGTGATGGAAGTGGAGAGAAAAGTGCTGGAGACACAGCGTAAGACAGGAACGCTGTGTGCATTGCTGACTATGCAGCCTTCACTTACCCTTCAAGACCTTGTTGATCCACTGCATGGCAGTTTTCTTTTCTAAGTCAAAATCTTCTGTAGTGATTCGGAAATATAGTCCTGGGGGCTGTGGCGGAATCAGTGGGACGTCTCTTCTATGGGGCAGCAACAGAGAGACCTTGCGTCTCACAGGCTTTGGAATAGCAGATGTGGGGAGGCCCTTCCTTGGGTTGCCTTGCTTGACTTGAGGAGCATCTGTGACAGCTGCTTGCTTGGCTTTCTTGATTTTTTCCTTCTTCTCTTTCCTTTCTTTCTTTTTTTCCTTCTTAGTTTTCTTTTCCTTTTTCTTCAAATTACATGGAGATGCACTGTCTTTCTCATCGCCTTTATCTGTAGCCTCCTTCAAGTGGGATGAGTCTGGGCTGGCGAGTGGCAGAGTGCATGGTGCGTCACTTGAAGCAGCATCTGCTGCAGCCCCTGAAGCAGTGCCTGGGGTAGCACTTAGGGCAGCATCTGCAGCAGCACCAGGAGCAGCGCCTGGGGTAGCACGTGCAGCAGCAGCTCGGGAAGCATCCGCAGCATCATCTGGGTCAGCACCTCGGGTAGCTTGTGCAGCAGCACCTACGGCAGCACTTGGGACAGAACTTGTAGCACATACACGTGCAGCAGCGCCTGTGGCAGCCTCTGGAACAGCACAAGGGGCAACCCCTCGGGTAGCGCCTGCAGCAGCGCCTGTGGCAGCCCCTGAAACGGCACCAGGGGCAACCCCTCCGGTAGCGCCTGCAGCAGCGCCTGTGGCAGCCCCTGAAACAGCACCAGGGGCAACCCTTCGGACAGCGCCTGCAGCATCATCTGGGGTAGCATCCCGGGTATCGCCTGCAGCAGCGCCTGTGGCAGCAGCCCCTGAAATGGCACCAGGGGCAGCACCTCGGGTAGCGCCTGCAGCAGCGCCTTTGGCAGCAGCCCTTGAAATGGCAATAGGGGCAGCACCTCGGGTAGCTAGTACATGAATCCTCTCTGGTGGCCACTGTGCTAGAGAGGAACTGTAGGAGCTGGCAATGGCATTTCGTTTGTATGAACTCTTGAAGGCGATCTGGGATTCTTTAATACAGCTCTTTGCTGAGTTCTTGGAACAGATATCCCTACCCAAAGGACCCGGCCTGGGTACAAAAGAAGAGAGTACACCGTTGACAAAAAGATGTCTAAATGCAGATGGGGCACTCACACTGCCATCAGAGTCCTTTCCCTGATCAGAAGGTCTGTTGATGACTGGGGAGTCTTCCTCCTGCTTGGCAAATCCTTCTCCACCTTTTCCCAAGGTAGTGGGATCTTTCTTTTTCTTTGCTCGAATTCTTTTGCTTTTGCTTTTGCTGATCTCTTGGAGAGCACTAATCCGTGTCTTCTTCCTAGATTGAGTCGAGAAGTAGCCAGTGAGGAAAGACCATATAATCAGGACCGGTTGCCCCAGAACAAAACGGAGCGTGGCTCTGCCCTTCGTGGAGACCACCTTCAGGATCATTAAGCTTCGGGACATCCTGGAACCCATCAGTGTCCGCACTGAGTTGTGCTGGCCAATCAAGAACAGTGAGGAAAAGACTCCAACGAGTAAGTCCCGAGCCTTCCCCACTGGATATCGCTGCGTGTGAACAACCATCACGCGCCCAGGTTGCTCCTGGGAATCGGCTAAAGCCTCATCATCTTCCAAAGACAGGCTGTCAGCCATGTTCAGACACCCGTCCATGGAATTAACCCGGAGAGACCGGGAAACACGATGGACCCGTAGCGAGGGCCTCTTCTGGAGGTCCCTAGTGGGCACAGTCAGGGACGGACGGCGACGGCGAGCCCGGCCCAGGTAACCACCCATCCTGACAGCTCTGCACAATCGACGCCTTCAAATGGAGTCAACGGTTCAAAGACGCTTCCCTAGCTGCCGAAGGAGCCGACAGCAAGGCACGCACTGTGGAGTGTGTCGCCTATGACGCGGCACTGGAACGTGTGAGCAAAGAAAGGGCACGAGCAAAGGCCACGCGAGGGAACGGCGTGCCCCAGGACCCCTTGCTGCTGAAAAAGTGACACTAGTAGAGGGCCACCTGCTCTCTTCTCTGGAGGCCAGTAGACAGCCCCGCCCCCCACTGTTGGAACCAAGCAACACTATGGAGCTTCTGGACTCAGAGCTCAGAAGCGTCCCCTGTAGGCGGCAGCATCCTCCCCCATCCCCACCCACCCCCACCCCCCCCCACCCCCAATAGAGAAAAGGACAACTTCTCAGAACCAGAGCTCACCATTGCCATCCAGATCCCGTGAGGCTGGAGAAACCTGGAGCGAGTTAGCGAGGCTGGAGCAAGTTCCAGCCTTCTAAGTAGAAGTGAGAGGTCACAGGAGGAAACAGGCCTGGATGGATGCTGCCACACTCTCCTTTCAATCAGCAGCGAGAAGATCGTACATTCATGAAATATTCAAAAAGATTTCTAGCATTTTAAAGTTTAAGGTTAAACGATTTCTACATCAAAATCTTGTCGTTGATAGATGCTATAGCTCAGATGAATCTCAAAAAACTGTGACTTTATACTTAAAACCAGTTTGTTTTGTTTGTTTGTTTGTTTGAAACAGGGTCTCTCTGTTATGTAGCTCTGCCTGTCTTGGAACTAGCTGTAGACCAGGCTGGCCTCAAACTCCCAGAGACCTACCTGTGAATGTCTTCCCAGGGCTGGGATTAAAGTTGTGAACCATCACATACCGCTGAGTAAAAAATACTTTTAAAGACATTGATTCTTCATTTGGGCCTACAGAATAACCAAAGCAGGTTGGATGAAGGCCTGGCATCTCTCTTATTTTGCATGTCTCCTTTGCTTCAGCTCAATCCCCTGCTAACCCTGCACATAAGCATGTTAATAACTCAAGGAATGCCTGTCTAAATGCCAAGGATGTCTGACCAACCTCATCCCCCTTTATGGCTGGAGGCAAAAATAAAGATAAGAGCAACTGAATTACCTTCCTATCAGCTTCTACAGGGTCCTGCACCACATACCCAAATGTTATTGTCCTAAACCCTCAGGCCCCTTGAAAAAACAGACAGATCACCCTATCGTGAGAACACCCCCAAGCAGGATCAGTCATATCCTAGGAACCAGCTAGTCCCCTCAAAAATAAAGATTTCTTTGAGCCACCTTCCAGAGCCAGACCTGAGATAACTATCAGCCAGACAGCATTCTAGCCAGAACTGCACACCTCACTCCCCGCCCCAAAAGCAGCTGTCAGTGCCCTGCAGATGGATGGTGTCTGTTTCTCTTCCTGGTGTGCCACATAGATTAAATCTCCTTTCTCTGCTTTTCATTGTCTCATGCCTCCTTAACATATTTGAATAGACTGACCAGTCTAATCCCTTGGGACTCCCTGAGTCAAGACATTAGCTCTAAAATTCCCTAATAGCTTTATTTTTTTTTAATCATGATCCCTTCCTATCTCTATTAGTCAGGGTTCTCTAGAAGAACAATACTGGTGAGCTGGATGTATGTATGCATGTATGCATGTATACACATATGTATGTATGTATATGGATTTATTAATCCCATATAAGGTGGCTTACAGGCTGTAGTCCAGCTAGTCTAACAATGGCTGTCTCTTGACAGAAAATACAAGATTCCAATAGCTGTTCCACCCACAAGGCTAGATGTCTCATCTGATTTTCAGTGTATGTTGAGATTCCAAAGAAGGAGGCTCTAATGCTAGTGAAGAAATGAGAGCAGGAATGAGGCCAAGCAGGCAAAAAGTTAAAAACCTCTTTCTTCCATACCATTTATATAAATTGCCATGAGAAAGTGTGACCCAAATTTAAAATGTTGTCTTCCTACCTCAAATGAAACAATTAATGCCTGGATTAAGTCATTGTAATATCCCATTGACTTTAATCACAGGACACGGCAACACCAAGAGAGGATATCCCGAATTCCAAACATAATCTTCTTTACCTCCACTATGGAGAATTAATCTGCTTTTCCCTTGGTAATCTAGATCAATCACCCCTCCTAATACTGTTATTCCTTTCTTAGCTTGTTTCCTTAAGGGCATCAGAAGGCCAAAGTAGCCAGGGGGACGTCTGAGCTTGCAGTTCAGTGAAACATTTGCTGTAGCTCCAGGAAGGAGTGCTCCCCTTGAAAGCCATTCATTCATTGATTTTGTTGTTGTTGTTGTTGTTGCTTTGTTTTGTTTTGTTTTGTTTTCAAGAGAGGGTTTCTCTGTGTAACAGCTCTAGCTGTCCTGGAACTTAATCTGTAGACTAGGCTGGCCCCAAACTCACAGAGATCCACCTGCCTCTGGCTCCCGAGTGCTGGGGTTAAAGGCGTGCACCACCACCGCCCATCTCATTCATTTTTAAAGAACACAACAAAATAATAAGATAAAGCAAAAACTACCATATTGAAGTCAGATGAGACAGACCAACAAGAGAAGAGCCCAAAAGAAGATGCAAGAGTCAAAGCAGACATCAAGACTAGTCAGAGACCCACTTGTTCACACACTCAAGAATCTCATAAAAACACTAAACTGGAAACCATAATATAAGCTCAGAGGACCTGGCACAGACCCAGGTAGGCCATGTGCATGCTGCTTCAGTCTCTGTGGGTTCATATTAGCTTTGCTCATGTTGATTTAGAGGGCCTACTGGTGTCCCAGAGCAGGTGGGAAGGAAGGAAGAGGTGGGTCTGGGAATGTCACTGGTGTCTGAATAGCTTTTCTGCTGATTAGTCAATTCCACTCTCCTACTGCACCCGTGGTTTCAACCAGACAAATTATGAATGGTAAATACAATTACTAAAAGCTAACTAAATGCAGTTTGGAGAGACAATGTGAATCACTCCAATTTTTTTGTTTGTTTGTTTGTTTTGGAAGAGTAATGTTAAAGATAACCGTCTAAGGTACATGGTGCAACGTGACAAAATGTGGCCACAGGGTGGCACCATGTAGCCAGTCAACAGACAGTTCCCATCATTAGGGTCTTACAGCCCAGCCTTCACATGTGTTTTTTGTGAAGTTCCTGTTTTAAAGTCTTCATCCCTGAGATTTCTCCTCTCTGGGAGCCAGAGCTGAGAGATACAAGGAAAAACTGACATCTAAGGATCTGTGAAGTAGATTACAGGTCATGGACATGTAAGACCAACGGTCACAAAAGTCTGAGCACCAAGAACGGACACATAGCCAGGCATGACAGCACATGTTTGTGATCCCAGCACTTGGGAGGCTGATACAGAAGTATTTCTGTGAGTTTGAGGACAAATCAGACTACATAGGGAGTTTCATGCCAGCCTAGACGACATAGCAAGACCCTGTCTCAAAAAGAAAAAAAAAAGAGTATACACACACACACACACACACACACACACACAAGTCCCTCTTACTACTTTATCCACATACAGGTTCTTACACAAACACACACACACAAACTCGAGAGGTGGGGGAGGCTAGACATAGTCTTGATGTCTGCCCTGACATATATGTATGCACTCTTCAGAAGTATATTATATCAAATAAAATAGAGTCACTTTGAAATTTTGAGGCATCACTCTTAGACCTGTCTCTCTCAGAGCCAGGTGGAAGGAATCAAGTCCCATTTCTCAACCTCCTTTTAGATATCAAAAGATCTAGTACCATATTCATGTGGGATAATTTCAGTGCCAGCAAGATCACAGTTATGCCCACCATACAATGAATAATAAATGAGAGTGCACAGGTAAGTGGACTGGAAAGGGGATCAGGAGGTTGAGTGGCTTTATCCCTCCTTTGGGGAAAAAAGTTCTTGCGGGCCTGCCTATCTCCCTTCCTTCTTTCCTCTAGCTATAGTTTGAATGTGTGCTTAAAGTATTCTGTACGGGGGTGACATAGATCAGTTGTGGGAGCATACATGAAGCCCTGGATAACACTCCAGCACTACATAAACCAGGTATCTCATGCCTGAAATCCCAGTACTCAAGAAATGAAGGCAAAAGGATCATAAATTCAAGGTCATCCTTGGATAAATAGTGAGTTCAAGGCTATCCTAGACTACATGAGATCCCACCTCGTGTGTGTGTGTGTGTGTGTGTGTGTGTGTGTGTGTGTGTGTGTGTGTGTGTGTGTGTTAATGCCCAAATTGATATGATAATATTAATTGTGGGCAGGTTAGACAAATTCATCAAGGTGGAGCCTCTACACACAACTGTTGTCTCTAGATGAAGAAAGACACACAAACTAGCACACCTACTCTATCTTGTCACATGATGGTGCCATGGACCATGCCATGACACTGCAAGAAACCCCTTTACAACACCCTGGACACACTAGGCAAATAAACATCTCTTCTTTGTAAGTTATCCACTCTTGAATTATTTTTGTTTGTTTTAGTAATAGAAAACACACTAAAAGATACCTCTTTTTTCCCCCCTAAATAACCTAAGATAGGTTACATTGAACATTTCCTCTTGCCACTTGCTGTTTTTCATGGATATATCATGTCATTAGTACATGAAAGTCTACTCACATCCCATTACCTGTCTCTCTGGTATTCCACTCTGGGTGGCTGTTCTAGCTCCCTTTCTGTTGCTGTCATAAAATGCCCTGATTAAAAAAAAAAAAAAAAAAGCAACATAGAGAAGAAAGTCTTATTCAGCTCACAATTGTAGATCAAAGTTCATCATAACAGGAAGTCAAGGCAGCGGGTACCTACAACAGCTAGTCACATCCACAGTCAAGAGCGGAGAGAAATGAATGTGTGCTTGCCTATTACTGGGCTAGCTGTCTCTACTCTTACACAGCCCAGGTGCCCCCAGACCAGGAAATGGTGCTGCTTATATTCAAGCTGGGTCTTCCCACATCAGGTAAAGCAATCAAGATAATCCCTAACAGACATGCTCACTAGCCAACCTAATCTAGACAATCCTCATTTGTCAAGTTGACAGTTGGGATGAACAATTACAGTGGCTTTATTAAGTTATTCAAACAAATCCTGTTTCAGAGCTTCTCTGTCTCACACATACACACATACAAATGGGAGGTTTGGATATTTACACATATAACTCACAGGCATAGGATTACATGTTTCTATACATAAATGAATGAAATGACAGCCAGAAACCGTTCCCCATTTGTGAAACTGTGTGAGCCAATAATCTATGCCTATAGATTGCCCAGCTGTTCATAGATTAAATCTGGTCCTGCCTGGCTGACTCTGCCTCCCTTTGGTACATGTTTAGTCTTCCAAATGCCACCCCCTCTCCCTGCTTCCATCCCATGTGGATGCTGTAAAGGCTACACAAAGTTCCTCCTGCAACCTCAGCAGTACCCCCACAGCCTGAGCTGTCCTCTGTTTTTTGACCACTGGTATGCAGCTGACTGATTGGAGCTATGCTCTGCTGAAGCTTCCCATGGTGACTGTGGCTCCTCCAAGCCACATCTGCTGGGATACTGTGGGAACTGGTCCAGAGACTTCTCCTCAGCCTTCCTAGCTTCTACTGAACAGGGCCCTCTCTGGGAAGCTGCTTTGGGCCTGTCGTTCTGAGCCCATTCCACAGGCTAGCTGGTTCTATGGTCATTCCTACAGAGCCCACATTATTCCTGACAACTCCCTCAGAGGTAGACTGCTGCCTCCACACCTTGAGGTATCATCCCATGACCACTCCTGTGTCTTCATGAGCCAGGGAATAGCCACTGGGAACCCCCAACCTCTTTGAAAATGCGGGCTCCACTGACTCCTGTCCTGTTCCTGCCTCATTCCCTTCCTCCTACCTGTCTGTGATATGCACAGATCTCCTTGGGGCTGGGTTGGGAGCAGGTTCTTAGGTAGTAACTGCTTCCTTCCCTACTCCTTTGTGGCTTCATTTTATAAACTCTGTGGTCTGGTCCTCCCAAGCTTGACCTTTCCCAAAGTTCAAACCAAAACCATCTAGCACCCCTAGCAAACTCCAATCAAAATACTTTTAGCATTTAGGGTATTTACTTTCTTCTGTGTTCTAAAACATTTAATCTGAAATTCTTGGCTGGTTGATTTCTTCGTGGAGGTCCACTTCCCCTTCTAAACTTCCAACATGCCGCCATAGGCTTGTACATCTCATGTTGGCTGCTGAGTTGCAAGAGTGCCAAGAGAAAGTCTTCTTTGTGCCACTTTTGTGAAGTGGTATAGCTTAAGTGCAACTTGTCATCAAAGAAAACACAAATCACCTTCCACACTTGGCAGGAGACACTGTGGGTGGTGCCATCCCTGGACTGGTGGTCCTGGGTTCTATAAGCAAGCAGGTTAAGCAAGCCATGGAAAGCAAGCCAGTAAGTAGCATCCCTCCATGGCCTCTTCATCAGCTCCTACCTCCAGGTTCCTGCCCTGATTGAGTTTCTATCCTGACTTCCTTTGATGAAGAACTGTGATATGGAAGTGCAAGATGAATAAACCCTTTCCTCCACAAGTTGCTTTGGTCGAGGTGTTTCATCACAGCAATAGAAACCCTAACTAAGACAACCTGTAAAAGCATTTACCATAAAACAGTGAATGGGCCATGGCAAGCCAGCAACGGTTACATAATTTTGTATTTCTTGCATGAGTTTCTTGTGCTTGATTTAACAACAATGTTTTGGTATCACAACCAGAGGAGAAATAAACGGTACCTTTTATACGTCCTAGATCCTGGATGTAAGGTTCGTGTAAGTAAATGCTATGACACCTGGATGGCAAAAATCACTTGGCAGCAAGCTGCTTGGAACACCCTCCCATCATTAAGTGATGCTCGGCTGAGTGATGAACTTTTACAGATTCACGGCAGAACGACAAGCCAGGAGAAAGTGGACAGAGGAATTGAGCAGGCACTACAGGCCAGAGCATATAACAACAGCTAGCACATTTGTCAATACAAATAAAGCCAGGTGAGACAATTTGCACTTTGACCAGAACACATTTTCCTTTCTACCATGAACAACTAAAAAGCAAACCCTTTTACATGTTGGGTCGCAAATCAAGTAAGGCCTATAAATAGCTCAACTTTCTATCTAAGGGTGCTATCTGGATCAAGGAGATGAAACCTATGTGAAATTATGGTTCAGACATAACAAACCAAGGAATTAAACTTCATCTAAGCCAAAAAAAAATGCTGCTTTACAAAATACATTATTTTTTAATTGATTTATCTTTGGAATTGGAGAGATGGATCAGTGGTTAAGAGCATGGGTTGCTCTTCTAGAAGACTCAGATTCAATTCTCAGAATCCACATGGCAGCTCACAGCCATCCGGAACTCGAGTCTCAGTGGATCTGACACTTGGCCTCCTCTAGCACTGCATGCAGGTGGTGCACAGACATACATGAAGGCAAAACACTCATATACATAGAATAAAAACAGAGGTTTTAAAAGTTTAAGACTCATTTTCACTTTCTGTGTATGAGTGATTTGATTATATGAATGTGTGCATATGTGTGCATCACACCTCTGCAGTGCCACGGAGGCCAGAAGATGGAGCAAATCTCCTGGAACTGGAGTTCCAGGTGGTTGGGAGCTGCCTCATGGGCATGCAGAGAACCAAACCCAGGTCCTCTGCAAGAGCAGCAGGTGCTGTTAACCACTGAGCCATCTCTCCAGCTCCCCCAAAAGACAGAAGCTCTTAAGAGAATAGCAAGACAAAGTCCAGATAACACTTACAAATCATATTTCTGATAAATTATATTTTTGTGTCTAAATGTCCAATGAGCTCTAAAATACCACTAACAAGAAAACAAACTACTTTTAAAAGCAGCAAATGTTTTCATATAAAAGCAGTGAATAATTAGAAAATAAAATGTCCACATATGTTTATCTGTGCAGACGCACAAGAATATTAACTAGCTGAAGATAAGCCTAACAGTGTTCAAGAGCTTGACATACAAAACTATGAAAGGTGAGTGACAAATAAATCTCAAAATGGGGCAATATTCGATGCTTGTGGGTTGGAAGGAAATCAGCTTTTCCAAATTGGTGATAGACTAGTTACTTAAATCAGCATCCTGGGATATCAAAAGTGTCTAGAAACTGACAGAAATATGTCTGAAATGTGAACGGAGATATAACTTGCAGAGAATTGCAGTCACTTTGAAAAAGTCAGTTAGGAGGGTTTATACTTCCAGATATGAAGCAAAGGCTCAACCGTGGTGGATCAGTACAAAGCTGGACATCGAGACAAAAAGCCCAGAAACAGTCTGTTCCAAACAGATGCTCTGTTTGCAGCCAAGGGAGAAGTAGAGAGCAACGCAGAAATAATGATCTCTTCACAGACAGTTGTGAAGAAAAAGAAGGTGAGCTTGACCCTTCTCTACTTCAAAGCCATAACAGGAGCCTGAGGGTCTAAATGTAAAAGAAAACAATGAAAAATTTGTCAGTGACAAAGGTAGTAAACATCTTTGTGATATTGAGACAGAAAAAGATGTCTTTGAATGAATAGTAATGACACTAGCCAAAAGGAAAGTGATTTGCTTCTAAGGGTGTTCGTTAAACTAATACCACCACTGTCTCTCGAGTTCTAAGATACTATTAAAGGAGTGAGCTGGGTCATGCATCAGGAGGCTGAGGCAGAAGGACTGTTTTGAGTCCAAGAGTTTGAGAACAGCCTGGACAAGAGAGTGAGATTCTGTCTCAAAAAGAGTGGAAATAATCGCTGAATGGGCTAGGGGATTTGTTACCTCAGAAGCCAAGCGTGTTTCCCAAAGATGGTTTCCACTGTGTCTCCCACCCCACACTTCGTCTTTGCCCTGTCAAGGGGCAGGAAGAATGTCCTTTGCTCAGGCTCTATTTCTTCAGGACCACGTCATAACTCACTTTGGGGAAGCCACTGCTATGTGTGAGACTGTCACACAGGAAAGGCCGTGGGTGGGTGTACCAGCTAACAGCCTCATCTGAACTTGTAGCTGTCACCCCTGAATCCTCCCCATCCAATGGTAAGAGTCACAAAAATGCCTCTTGCCTGCTCCTGCTTTCCCCAAACAGGAATGAGATAAGAGTTGCCCTTTCAAAGCCAGGTGTGGTGACTTATACCTTGCCTTTAATATCCCAGCATTCAGGAAGCAGAGGCAGATGGATCCCTGAGTTTAAAGCTAGCCTGGTCTACAAAACTAGTTTCAGGATAGCCAGGTCTACAGGAAGGAAGCCCCGTCTCAAAAATCCAAGGGAAAAAAAAAAAAAAAAAGTTGCCACTTCGTGCCTCACATTTTGATGTAAATTGTTACACAGCCACAGCAAACAGGGCTGGCCAAGGACTTACACACAGAATTTATTAAAAAACAAACAAACAAACTCCTTGGAGATCGATAAGAAAAACGACAGGCACTAGAGCAAAAGATTTGAAATCCAAATGGCCAGTTATAAAAAAAAAAAAAAATGTGTTCAGCTTCAGTGGCAGTTAGGGAGAAGCCCATTAATACCATAATGGAATTCCAGTACAAGCTAAATAAAAATGAACGTGGGTGCCCACGCTGAAGACAACATACGTAGCAGTTTCATTCCTATTCAGTTTGTTCGTGCTTGCGTGTGGGAGACTTTAAAAAGGTCATCATCATCATCATCACTCTGGCCTTGAGTTTTGGCAAGGATGACCGGGGGCTGGGAGGTGGGGAGCGTGGGAACAATGTGAACAGATTAAATAAAAGCAAGAGACGTTGAAATCGTCATTGTCATCCGAATTTATTTTGAAATAGGAAAATTCTAGCAAAAGACCACAAAGAGAAAGGAAGTCTGTGCGAGAGCGTTTGCCAAAACAGAATCACCTGATAAAAAAGACTTATGAATGAGCTCAGAGCAAAAGTATTTGGTGGGGAAGCTAAAGCAAAAGCCAGTCCTCCAGGGTCGGAGGGTGTGGGGAGGCAATTACTCAGGTGCCTGGCTCCATTCACACTGGAGAGGGTGAGAGGCTTTGGCAGGGTGCTCGCTAAGACTTAATGTAACCCTGTTTTAACCTTATATTCGTTGCCACTTTTCTCATTGATAGAAGGAAAATGCAAGGAAACACCACTGTCCGGTTTTGTTCACTCCCCAGCGCCACAACGTGCACAAGGGACAGTGAGGTCACCTGCGCGCATCGCCCGCTCGCAGTGGCCCTTGAGGGGGTGCTTGGTGGCTGCTACTTTGGAACTGGGCGCCCTTGGCGTAGGCTGCACTAAGTGGGCACTCGCTCTCCTTACCCGGGCTGGATTCTGCCGGGGCGGCCTGCAAGGGACAGAGAGGGGCGAGGGGCGGGCTGAGGCTACCGTAACCTCCTCCCCCCCCTTCCGAGCCCCGCCCAGGGCCGCCTCAGCCCCGCCCCCGGGCCGCTGCCCGGTCCGCGCCCCGCCGGCGCCTGGGCGCGCGCTCTCACTCACTCCCAGCCCAGAGCTGCGGCCGCGCAGGTCCCACCCGCGCCCAGGGGCCGGAGATGCAGCCGGGCGCCGCATTGAGCCTGCGCCTGTGGCTCTGCCTCAGACTCCTCCACGGTGAGCGCCCGGGTCACAACCCAAACCCCAGCACCGTTTAACAGCCCGAGGGCTGCGGCGCGCCAGGGGCCAGTGGTGAGACCGCACCGACGGGGCGGGAGGAGGGACGGGCAGCTTGGGAGCCTGGGTTTGCGGACGCCTTCTGGAGCCTGGAGAGCCAGGAGGGAGCTGGGAGTCCGGACTGCGGGAGCTGGGAGTCTGGACCGCGGGGAGCAGGAAAGAACGGGCGGGGACTGCAGCCGGGTCACGGACAGGGTGGCGGGGCTGTGACTAGGTCCCAGTCTTGGGTCCACGGTCCGGGGTGAACTGCATCCTTAGCCTGGCTCCTTTGGGTCCTTACTCGCTCCCCAGGGAGTCCAGGGCGCACCACCTCTGGGTCCCGATCCTCCAGCGTGAATCATTTCCCCATTGATCCCCGCCCGACCCCGCACTGGGTGCGCACTTCCCGACGCCCTGCGTCTGCGCTGGAGGTTGGTCCCCCGAGATCCCCCAGAGGGCGCTCCGGACGGGCGTCTACCTTCTCCTGGGCTGGGACTGAGGACTCGGGACACCCCACCCCGCGCCCCACTCCAGGGACCCGACACAAGAGCCTTCCCAGGTGATCCTAGGTGCAAGTTGAAACCTAAGGCGAATTTTGAGTTCCGTAACTCCAGACCGATCCGCGTCATGGTGAAAGGCCGGGGCTCCTGGGATTTGAGGGGATCTCCGAGTTAAAACGGACAGGAGACTTGAACCATAAAGCAGGGGCTGCAAAGGAGTCTTGGGCAGGTTCAAGTTTGTGTTGAGAGCTTGGCTCTGCGGTGCTGAAGAGTAGCGGAGTGGCTGCGGCTGCGAGGAGGGGCCAGGAAGGAAGCACTGGGGATAAGGCATGGGATGAGGGGGCATCCGCTCAGGATCCGCTGTCCCTGGAAATCCAGGGTGGTGGGGTCATCACCGAGCCCCTGATGCTTGATGGAGGAGTGCTGAGAGGCCTCGGAGAGAGAGAAAAAATTCTGTATGCCACAGAAATTGACTTTGCATGTTTCATCTCTTATTCCCACAGAGTGTGGGACCTGTTTTATATATGGGGAAACGTATAACCTTACAAGTATAACGTATAACCTCAGGCATGGGCAGGATGGGAACTAATCAATGCCAGTCAGCTCCACTCTGTACCATGAGATAGAGAAGTCGAGGGAAATGCGATGGAGCCTGTGTATAGACAACGAAGGATGACGGGCCCTTTGGCTGTTTCTTGCTCCTCTGTCCCAACCCTGGGCCAGGCTTTTCACCTATGTCCTGAATGTGTTTGTGAAGAGTGTGTGGGAGAAACAAATGAGGCTCTGGCTGGACAAGAAGAGTGAGGAATGAGACTTCCCTGTGCCCAGGGGACACCCACCACCACCACCACCACCACCACCACGTTCAGCCAAGTGAGGTATCTGAGACTCTAGGAGGTTAGGTTAGCTGGAATGTAAGCTGTGCAAATTCTCCTCCCAACTGCTGGGATCCTGGGGCAAGAGGCCTGAAAGGAGGGGGGTGTCTTGGCAGACAGGTACTTTGTAAAGATGTGAGGACCAGTGGGGGCCAGTAGGAATGGGGGAGGGTGATGCTGTCCACTGAAGAAGCACCCATGACTCTGACCATGTAGGCTGTGAAGGGAAGGAGAGGAGATGGCTCCATAGGATGTCCTAGGATGGATGGGAGTGTAGGAAGGGGCTGCCAAAGGAAATAGAGACCATGCCTCCCTGAGCCCTGTGCCTAGTTCCACTCACTGTTGGGTCAGAGAGGACCCAGAAGCTCCCAGCCTGGTGGGGGATGCTACTGCAAGGACATATGCAGAGGGCAGAGTAGACAGTTCAGTGGTATAGAAAGAGAATCCCCTAAGAGCAGGCAAGCCAAAGTGGGAGACCTGTGTGAAGCCTGGGAACCCTAAAATGAAGCCCTCAAAGGCTGTGGACTCACACTTTTGTCTTATCTATGCCCTGAAGTCCTCAAGCTATGGCCTGAGCCCTCCTTTCCCCACTCAGCACCAATGTTTCTGCATATATTGTGGGCACAAAAGTAGACATGGAGGGGCTTCTTGGACTTGGGATGGACTTGGCTGCTTGGTGTCCTGATCCAGTCCCTTAAGGCTGACCCCAGAAGTGCCCTCTGTAAAAGGGCAGATGCCAGCTTCTCATTCCAGGACTTTAGCCTAGACGGAAGCTAGCTGGGGACCAGAAGACTGCTAGGCAGCTGTGCTGGCTACACCTAAGGATCCTCTGCCTTGCCATGGCCATATCAAACATGACCACCTATCCTCTCTGATGTCCCTGCTCTTAGGTATGACACAGGTCCAGGACAGTGAGGTCTGCAAGTGCCTGTGGCCTTTTGGGCCTAGCTCAGAGCTCCAGGAGCTGAAATGCAAGTGTCTCTCAGAACCAGTGTAGCAGAAAGGGCCCTGATCCCTCATCAGAGCCAGGCCTGTGATCACATGGTGGACAGTCTGTCGAACTCCCCAGTGTCTCAGGGAAGGAGACTGTAGCTCTGTGCAGCCACAGCCATATATCACCTGCTCAGCATGGCAGAAAGGACAGGCGCCCATCCTGCAGGGGTTTCCCAAGTGCCATACTGGTAGGAACTCTGATGTAGCATTAGGTATCCATAGTGTGGGGGTGAAAGTATTCAGAGAGACCCAGCTGCTGCCTATGGGCTGTACAGGAAGGCAATGTCACTTCCATCTAGGGCAGTGGTTCTCAGCCTTCCTAATGCTGTGACCCCTTAATACAGTTCCTCATGTCGTGGTGACCCCAACCATAAAATTATTTTTGAGCCTACTTCATAAGGGTAATTTTGCTAGTGGTATGAGTCGTAATGTAAATATCTGATATGCTGAAGGTCTTAGGTGACCCCTGTGAAAGAGTCATCGCACCTTCACAAGTAGAGAACTACTTATCTAACGGCTTCTCAGAGGGATCTAATGCCAGGAAAGGGAATTCTAAGCAGGGTGAGGAGTCCAGAGATAGGGATGCCCAGATGAAGACAAGTGAATGGCCGGTCAGAGCTTGGGATGGCTGGGGTAGAGAGTGACAGAAGAGATGCAGGAGCCATCAACAACAGATGACTGTCCAGGTGAGGCAGGGACCTACAAATGAATGGGACACTAGTAAGTGGGAGTGGGGAGATGGTGCTCCAGGGCTCTGGCTGGCTTAAGCAAACAGGTGAATGGTAAGGTCATCCATCTAAGGGGGACCCCAGGAGGAGGAAAAGGCATGGAGAAACATGGTCTCCAGATAGAGGCATCCAGCTGACTTTCTGGAACATGCCATTTCATGCAGCCAGGTCAGATTTGGAAGGAAAGTTGGGAGAACCTGAGTGCAACACTGAGGAGGGAAGGAAGAAAGTTCTCTGTCTAGCTTATTGTTCTGTGTTTTCCTCTACTGGTCGGGTGTCTCTCCAACATGGCTTGGCTTGCACCCCCACAGCTTCTGGGAAGTTTCTGGGAGTGAAAGGCAGGTGGGGAGATGTGTCCAAAGACCCTCTTGCCCTCCATCGGGACATCTCTGATAGAGAAGCAGCCGGCATGTCCCAGCCAGAGCCAGGGATTGCTGAGTTTTGGTCCTTTTCAGACACTGGCTTCCTCTGGGATCTCAGTTTTCCGGTCACACTGAGGGGACACGTCTGGGAGCAGGAAGGTGCAGGCACTCTACTGGAGACAACTCAGAGGCTCAGAGCTCCTGCCCTGCCCCTCTGGGCGGTGCCAATAGCAGTCACACCCCCTGCCCTGGCTCCTCAGCTGCCACCCTGTCTCTGATGGCCAGGCCTGGGCAGGCAGCAGGTTCTGGTGGCAAGTCGGGGAGCCCCCTGCCACGTGGCCGGCAAGGTCAGCAGGGGTTCATGGGAAAGGACTTGTCGGCCACAAGAGAGGACATCCTGCCTGCATTTCCCTCTTCCTGAGGCAGGAGCTGGTGGCCCCGATTTAGCAGCACTGGGGAGCCACCTCTGAGCCAGCTGGATTGTGTGATAAAGTGACTTGTCTTACCAGCCACTGAGCAGAGACCTGGCCCCAGGGTGTCCAGCACAACTAGCTGGCACAGCTGGCAATACCACAGCCACCCAGTGCTCAGAGCTCAGGACTTGATAGAGTTCCCTCCATCTTCTTCAGCACCCTAACAGAATATAGAGACAGCCTGCACTCCCAATCTCATCCCTGACTCTTTATGTCCAGCACCTCCCAGATGTTTGCCATGGTGCTTTTCCAGGGGACATCTCTGAAACATAAATCTAAATCTCCCAGAAGCCCCCAAACATAAGCACCAGTGGAGCAGACCCTTCCTTCTGGATTCCAAGGGCACCTGGCCTAAGAGACATCTAGCCTTCACCCACCTAGCCCCACAGATCACAGCCTGTACACACCCAGCCCCACAGATCCCAGCCTACACCCACCTAACCCCACAGGTACCCAGACTACACCCATTGCATCACTAACTCAATACTGACAATCCTTTCCTACTCCAGACAGGCCCCTAGAGGGTTACTAGAAGCTCTGGGAAGACATCTCTTCCACTGGAGGGGTCCACCAGGGTAGTGGGTTCATTCCTATTTTCTGTGTGCCCAGGAGTACAGATTCCAGGCTGCCAGGTGGGGCTTAGAAAGAGCCCAGAGTACCAGCTCAAAGCTTCCGTAGCTTCTCCCAAGTGGAGGTTCATCTGTATTAAACCACATGCCAATTACACACGAGTGTTCACAAACACACACATACACATTTATAAACACACACACACACACACACACACACACACACACACACACACACACGTCTAGGAGTGTCTAGGAGTGAGCTATACTTACACACCTCAGAATAAAATGATTCATCAAATCACCTCACATCAGAGTGTATGGAGCGAGTACCCTAGTGATATAGGTATCAATGAACCCCTTTTTGGAGATTTGAAAATTAAGGCCACAAGAGTGAAATGGATCACTAAATGCTAGATGCCAGGAGTAAATTGGTTACAAGAAAGTGACAGTTATCTGGTCCCAGATGACATAGAGACAAAATTGATAAGGGGCAAGCAGAGCACATAGGACAGCATTGGTGAGGGAGGCTGTTGGACTCCTAAGTGTCTGATCCCTCAGACATTGTCACTTTGATGTCCTCAGCATGTCCCCAAACAGTGCTGGGGATTATATTTCCCTCAGGTCTAGCTCTGGTCCGAGGTGCACTTTGGCCGGTACTACCTCCCTCCCCTCTGCATGTGCCCATGTGCCCGTATCTTACATAGTGTCCCCCAAAGCCAGCCATGGGTTAATCATTCAAAAAGTACATTTCATCTCGCAGGAACACTCTGAGGCTGCCACAATGAAGACAAATGAAAGCCCCCAATCTTGAACTAAAGAATTGTCAAGTGTGAGAAATCAAACTTTCCAAGAAGCTGCAAATGAGTGTGGGGACCCTGTGAAGGGAGCCTTAGGGAGGGGCGGGGGTATTGGGCTAATACATCAGAGTAGAGGAAGAGATTGTTACACAAAGATGACACAGGGGAAGATAGCATCTCTGGGGCTGGAGAGGGACAGTATGGGTGACTGGGAAGCCAAGAGCACCCATATTGCACCCAGCAATAGGGAGTCATGAGATAGTTTCATCTGGAAAGGGAGTTGTGTTCCAGAAAGATCCTCTGGCCATTGAAAAGATGAGAATATGCTGGTCCAGGGCTGGTGCCCTAATCTAATCCAGACAGCATAGTGGACAGGAGGGAGGATGGAGAGGTCAGCCCTACAGGCGTCTGAACTCTGAGTGTAAAATTCAATGTCAGCATAAGGGGAGGAGGGATCGGGACCTGGTGTTCCTGTCACGCTATCTTTGGTGTCCTCTTCCTGGTCTACAAAGCCTACTTCAGCTCTGAGAACAGGTGTGGTATAGAGACCCATTAGCTGTAGGAGATGTACAGTTACTAACAACTGGTAGAATGACCATCACTGGGCCACCAGCCTAAGCAGAGGATGAGTAGTGAGGCCACAGTTGACGGGAGAAAGCTGGTTCTCTCTCATAAACTGCAGAAGTACAAGTAACACAGACATCCGTGAAAGTTGACATAATCCTGTCCCCAATGGAAATCATGACTAGCTATGAAATTTCAGGGAAGTGCCTCAGCTTCCCCTTTGTACAATGGTGATAACTGTACCTAACTGGCACAGGGAGCATAGAAATTGGAATATAGTGTGTGAGCAGTGTGGTGCCGCACTGGTACTCAGAAAGTGCTAAATACGCATTTGCTTTTTATTGTTGTAACAGGATGTATTGGTATAAGCAGAATTTGGGGGTCAGAGTGTGTGAACATTTATTATTGCTGTGTGAGCCACTGCTTCTTCACATCCTTGCCAACCCCAGGAAGTGTGGGCTTTCAGTTCTTGTTCATCAGATGAGTGGACGCTCATGTGTTCCCAGGCTCCTGTGTGTCCTGCTGCTGTTAGACGTGGCCTGGGGCAGATGGCTGAGGGTCCCACTAGGACAGAAATGCAGGAGAGCTGTCAGGGAGGGTTGGGGAGCATAGAACAGGGTTGATGTCCCAAGGTATGCCGTTGTCCAGAGGACAGGGTGTATCCAGTAAGCAGGGCTCACCCACATCATACTCTCTGTCTCTCTCCCATCCACCTGATTTTCAAAGTTACCATGTGGACCAGTGCAAACTGCAGATGAGCTCACACAAATACCCTCCCTGGCCCCTATTGAGCAAGGCCCCCTCCCTGTGTGCTCCAACTCAACACAGAATGACTGGCAGGCACAGCAACCATAAGCCAAGCACTCAGCAGTCAGATGGTAACAATGAGTCAGTCACTATTTATTCTAAACTTGTAGTGTTTCTGGGCATGTATTTTGATATTTGTGGTCTGCCACTCAGTAATCTTAAGAGGAATCCACATCTCACAGGGAGACAATATGGAGCTTGGAGAAGGGAAGTGAAATCTGGTCCAGGCTGTTGTGGTAAAGAACCAGCCAGCTCCAAGCATACCCAATACAGCACCTTCTAGCCCTGGCAGCTTCAGTCTTACAGGTGGGGAATGGGAGACTGATGGCAACTTGACCCTTGATCTCAGAAGGCAAAAATGTCAGCCAGCTCAGGATGGAATATTCCTGCCAGGTGTCTGCAGTGCCAGGGTGAGCACAGGGGCAGCCCTGAGAACAGTGTCTAGAACCTGAGCTCCAGGCAGCCAGATATGCCCCATTACATTCCACCACAGCTTGTCAGTGGTCAACAGCCTGGCCATCTCTGTCCTCCTGGGCATACCTGCATCAGAGAATGCATGTCACTCTGACATGGACAAACCTGTTTTCCAAGTCAGCCAGGGGCAGAGATCCTGATATCGGCCCGTGTCAGTCATACTGGACCTGAGGACATATATCCACAGCTCCATATGGCCTATGGGAGCCAGGGACAGGGCTATGAAGCAGCGATGTCCCTCTGTACTTAGAAGCAAGCTAAAGGCCAAGGAGGCTGCTGGGCATCGAGGAGTCAGGCCAGTGCTCAGAGTGACAAGAGAGAGAGGGCAGAGGTTTGTGGAGGAGCATCAAAGGGTGCCCATTGGTACCAAACTCCATCATACCAACGTTCCTTGGCTGTATCCCAGGAACTGTGCAGCAGCTCTCCCAAATCCCTCAAACTCCAAAAGCCCCTGCAAAGAAGACCAACACTTTTCACACTCTGAAGTCCTAGGGTAGCTCCTGGCACATTCATCAAGTAAATGACTGTCCCCTCCCTTGGCTCCAGGCTTCTTTGTCTCATAGCCCTTTCTATAGAAATCCTAAGCATTCTTCATATTTTCTCAGCATCCTCTCTCTGGTC
The DNA here is from genome assembly GCF_003668045.3 of Cricetulus griseus. Taxonomy (NCBI): domain Eukaryota; kingdom Metazoa; phylum Chordata; class Mammalia; order Rodentia; family Cricetidae; genus Cricetulus; species Cricetulus griseus. Next base: position 64,060,300 of record NC_048600.1, read on the forward strand.
CCGCCTGGGTAGAACTCGGGGATATACCCAGCCCAGGGACAACCATGGTAGAGGAAGAATCCACAATAGCTCTCAGCAGTTCTTGTGTTTCATTGAGTTTCTCCTGTCCCTCTGGGCAGGTGCTTTTGAAAACGTGTCTTGACCAGGGATGGAGGTACATGCTGTAATCACAGCATCTGGGAGGCTGAGGCAAGAAGATAGAGAATTTAAGACTAGACTTGGCTACATGAAACCCTGTCTGAAAAGGAAGGGGAGGGAGTGGTTGGTGATTTAAAAGGATTTGCTGGTCATAAACTGGGCTGTGAAAGTAAAGAAATAGATGAACAGAAAGCAGAAAAAGAGAATGAGGGGGATGCTGTCAGCTCAGGACCACAAGGCTTCCTGCATAGGCTTTCCTATGAGGGGGTCTCTAAGTCTTTAGGTGAGGGCTTCAGAGGAAGGGAAAGCACTAGTTTCTGGCCAGAGGATCTTTGCCTGCCTTGGGCTCCAAAGCAGGATGGCCCTAGGCTCAGCCAGATTTGAGCTACCTTAAAACTATAACCTGCTACCTCAATCTCCTCTGTCTCCTCATTACTGACTGGATTCAGGGTCCTCTTCTCCCTCTAAGGCTGTTGTGAGTACTAAGTGAGATGCAGATAGACACGCCAGCTGCCCATTTGCCTGGCCAGTGCCCAGCACTTATCTGCTAGAAGATTTCCGTACCACCTGCTTGACCCTCAGCTAGATGCCAGCTTTGCCCTGGGAGTGGCTGCACTACAGTCTCTTGAGCCTGACGCCAGGGTCTCCATGACTCAAGGCTGGAGGGTGCCCCCAGGACTGCTGACAGCACAGAGAAGAGGAGGTATGCACTCTGGCCTTACTGACCCCTGTCTGGCGTCTGCCTCTACTGCTCTGCTGCAGCCTTGGGGGCCAGGGACCTGCTGGCCAGGGAGGAAGAAGCCAGTTCCCGAGTCAGGAACAGGAAGGCAGGGGGAGCGCAGCAGAGGCCAGGATGACAGTGCTTCCTGCTGCGGGAAAGGAAGGACAGCAGAGACTGACAACAGCCAAGCAGGAAGGATGCACCCTTTTCAGGGTTGCATGTGGGGGTTGGGTAGCCACAGAGCCTCTGGACACAGCAGTCCTCAGGCCTAAATGGGCTGAGTAATCTGGGGCTCTCTTACCCCTTCAAACCTGGAAGCACCTCTTGCAAAAGAGCAGCAAGGTCCTACATAGTTCCAGCCCCAAAAGAATAAAGCTGAGATCTGTTTAGCCATCTTCCATCCACCCATCCACCCACCCACCCACCCACCCACCCATCCATCCACCCATCCACTCTTTCATCCATCCATCCATCCATCTACCCATCCACCCTTCCATTTATCCATCCACCCATCCATCCTTCCATCTACACACCCATCTATTCACCCTTTCAACTATGCTTTTCAATCAATGTACCAGGCCATCTATCCATCAACCTGTCCACCCTTCCATTTATCAGTTCACCCACTCATCTATTCCTACAACAAACCATGTCCTTCCATCCATGTACCATCCATCCAATCATCTGTCCATCTACTCACCCATCTACCCTCACTTTTGCCTGTCTGTCTGTTCATCCATCTGTCCTTCTATTCACCCATCCTTCCATCTACCCATCCACTTAGTCATTCAGCAAGTGTTTATTTTGCCAGGTGCTGAACTAGGCATGGGAGGGATAGAAAGGAGAATTATCTTGTTCCTTACCCATTGAAACTTATTTCAAATGGAGGACCATGGAAAGCAGGGACAAACAGATGTTCACAATTTGTCATAAGCAAGCACAGGACTGAAATGGAACCCGAAGAAGGAACTTGGGTTTTGTCACATCTAAGCTGTGACCTGGAGATAAGCAGAGCATGAAGAGAAAACTTGTGTAGAGGACAGACATAGCCCTAAGGTAGGAATGAGCCTGGCACACTGCTGAACAGCATGGTGGTTGGAGGATGTGGGTGTGAGGCAGGAATGAGGTGTGAGTGTGTGTGTGCAAAGGTGAGCAGGCGCCAGGCCTCCGTTAGGAGTTTGGATTTCCCCCAAAAGGCAGTATGAAATCACAGAAAAGATTCAAGGGCATGTGTGATGTGGCTTCATTGTGATACACACACACACACACACACACACACACACACACACACACACACACACACACCAGAATATGTTATATTATAAAGTATATTTTATATTACATTTAATATATGTCATTTTTATGTGTAAGGGTGTTTTGTACCACTTGCATGCCTGGTATCCACAGAAGGCAGAAGAAGGTATCAGATCTCCTAGAACTGGAGCTGTGGATGGCTGTGAGCCAACACGTGGGTGCTGGGAATCAAACCCAGTACTCTGGAAGAATAGCCAGTGCTCTTGATCACTGAGCCATCTCTCCAGTCCCTCATTGTATGCATTTTTAATATTACTAACATATGCATGGAGGAAATCTTGAGAAAGACAAGAGCATGCCCAGGAGACCACTTTGAGGCAAATGTAGCTGGCAGCCTCCCAGAAGGTGAGCACAGACCACATATGTAATGCATGGGATCTACCAGGCATTATGGTATATGAAGTAAAAAAAATAAATAAAAGGAGGTGGCCATCCATGATGATTCCCATTTGGAGACATTGAGACTCTAGAAAAAAGGAGCCTTTGACAGGGATAGAGGAGTCTGAGTCTGGCCTTTAGATAAGGAACATGGAAGTTGGAGTGTCTGTGGAGCCAAATCCAATGTGCATCTGGACACCTTTAGCTGAGTTGAGAGAATGGTCTGAGCTGAAGATAAAGATTTTTTTTAATTATCTGGAGAGTAAAAGCAGGCAGCGGCAGACAGAGGAGACTAAAGAATACGAGGAGAAGGTGAAGTCAGGGGAGCCACCAAGTGTCCTGAGTGACCACTGGATCTGAGGTATGGGACTCCTAAGTGGTGGGGCTTCTCCCCAGAAATGCACAAGAGGGTGTGAGGGGGAGCTTTGGCCACAAAGGAGAATATAGAAAGGAACAGTAGCCAGAAGCAAGTGGAGAATTGCTTCGCTGTTTCTTGTATGAAGGTGGGAGGTGTTCCCATAGACAAAGACTGGTGATCATAAGAGAAAGGAATTATCTGTGACATTTGGGTCTAGGGACTTAGAGTTTGGAGCACACCAGTGAGTGTGGTTTGAGAGCAGAAGTTCCAGAAGCCCTTCCGTAAGGCGGGTGTGGCTTCCGATGAAGGACAGTAAAGCATTCCGTCTGGTGTCTTGTTTGTGAATGCTGAGAGTGGGGGGAGGAAGGAATATTCTGGAAATATTAATCTGCTTGCTCTGCAAAAAGTAAAATCAATGGGACATGACCAGTGTGAGGGGCTTCACCTAGCAGGGTTGAGTTTCTCTGGAATGTGGTATCTTGGCTTGGAAGAGAGGACAATCAGAGTGATGGGCTATGGACAGGGGCAGAGCAAGGAGAGGAGATGGAGCGATGGATGTTTTTGATGAAGACAAGAATTTATTAATGGTGAATAAGAACACCTGAGCAAGAAAGAAAAGAGGAAGTAAAACAAAGGAAACCTAGGGTAACAGGCATTCGGGATGGCGTGGTTACTGGTGGTGACCACATCCAGGGTGTGCCCCTGGAAGCCAGTGGCTGAGGGGGAGAGGAGGAGAGGATCTCAAAGCTGAGGGGGGGGTGGGTGAGTCATCCTGTGGATGTTGAAGTCATGGAGAATGGCATGAGTTGGGGTGGGGAGGAGGATGGTGAGCCAGGAGCTATAGCCCACAGAGAATGAAAGGAAGTGAGCAGGAGAGAAGCCGATGACAGCTTTAGTGGAGAGAACATGGTACCATCAAAAGCATGAGCCTCCAGGGGTGGCTACAGGGAGGGGAAATGGCCAAAAGGCATTCTCCATCTGGAATATGGGGTGGGGAGGAGAACCCAACGGAGGAAGCGGTGTCCTCACTCAGGTTTCACATAAGCAAGAGGAAACAGGATAGATAATCTTAATTAGGATGAGTTCCTACTCTGGGGATACAGTATGGATGGGGAAGCAGCTCCTTCGGGCTCTATTCTTTCCTTCCATCTATCTACCTGCATTCTCCATTCATCCATCCATTCATCCACTCATCAATCTATGTACACCATCCGTCTATCGGCCTAATCTCCCACCCATCCCATTTATTCACCTGATGACCCATCATGTGTCTTATCTCTTTCCATCTGTTACCCACCAACCACTCTTTGGTCCATCTTCTGAATCTTTGCTTAGAGGAAGATGAAAGCTGCAATTCAGGCTAATTACTATTCTAACAGCAGGAGCCCTGAGGAAGACAAGGCGGAAGCCTGAATGATGATGACCACTCCCTAGGGAAGGGGCATATTGAACTCAACTAAAGAGGGATATCCCCAGAAGGGAAGGAAATGGGAATGTCCTAGACTGCAAGACAAACTAGCTGCAATGCCTGTGCCTCTTAGGAGATGAAGCCAGAGGGACAAGGAATAGCCAGCAATTTGGCTGCTCCTCTACTGTCTCAGAAGCTTACATAAAAAAAAAAAAAAAACCACCAAAGAAAGCTGAGCTTCCAGTTAACCACAGTCCTGCAACTGGCAATTGCCAGGAGTGTGCACAGATGTACACTCCCAATTTCACTGGGGAAATGTCCTCTCTCCGAAATGGGGTTGAGGTAGATGGGCACTGGCCATGGAAGCTCTCTTCATACACCACATGTCACCTTCACCCTGACCTCCATCAGGGGCCATCAGTAGGGAACAGTTCTCTCACTCCCACAGCTCAGTGGGACATGCCCAGCACACCACCTCCTTCTGTAGCTCAGATTATAGACCACTGTCCACTCAGTCATCTACGTGTTTGCCCAGCTGTTTACCTAGCATGGCCTTATTCATTTTTCAGTGCTTAGCAAGGGGGAAAAAACTACTTCAAAGCCTAGCTCCACAAAGACCCTCTTGGGATTCCTTCAAGCCCTGAAGTTGAGCCTTCTGCAAGCTCTCTCCCCAGCACAGTAGATGTCTCCTCAGACTCAGACCCAGCTGACATGCATAGAAGGTCAGGTACCCACTCGTTTAGAGAGCAATCTGCGGAGTCCAGACCCTACTCGCCTAAGAACCTAGAAAGCTGTGTCCCAAGGCCAGGGCTGCTGGTCTGCCTGTCAAGAGCTGAGCACAAAAGGAAGGCCTTGGCAGCAGTCACAGCAGCTGGCAAACAGGCAAGCAGCTACCTTCACAGGACAGAACTTCAGTCCAGTGGAGGCCTCAGTTTCCCTGACTGCACCATGGGACTAGATACTTAATAAGGTCCCAAGCAAATTTGACTGGGAGGTGATGGGGATAGAAGAGAGAAAATAGTTCCAAATTGTAACCAGAAGGGAGGGACCAGCAGGTATTGACTGGTGGCCCTGCTGTCTGCGTGATGCTGAAATGAGACCATGGTGTGTGGAGTGTGTTTTCCTGGCATCGTACCACTGGGTCAGGTGACTTGTCGTCAGGGTGTGTGGAACCATCCATAGTGGGATGCTCCAGGCTCTCTTCTCCCTCCCAACTAGCTATAAGGCAGGAATCTGGGATACAGAACCAGCTGAGGAACCAAACAGTCTGAGTTGCTGCTCCAAACCCCAAGGGCCTGTAGGACTAAAAGGGGCTAAGGGCAGGAGAGTGGGCCTTGACCACCATCCCTGGAGGACAGGGAATGGGGGGAGGGACAGGACACAGCCCTGGGCCTCTAGCCACACAGTCCTCCCTTCCTGTTGTCTCAGGATGATCCTGGCAGGATACATCTGCCGAAGTTCCAGGGCCAGATCTCCCCCAGGCCATGCTCCCCACTGCCCCCATCAGGAATTCACTCCCTCAAGTGCGTGTATATGCAATGGAGAACCTGTCAGAGATACATAACCATGCACACTTGCGCACACATCACTCAGAGATATGCGTATCAAGACACCCAGGCCCACAGACACAAATGGATGTGTTTACACAGAAGACGCCACTTGTACACATGTGCAGACACACGTATGTGCATGTCACATACACATCCTCCTAAAAGATGGATTATGGGTACAGAACTGTGTGAGCCACAGAGGTGGGATCCTGTAGAGCAGAGAGCCCTCACCTAATCAGCGTAGCCATTGAAGGCAGAAGGTGGGTTTGCAGGCCAAAGCAGGTTCATTTGCATATCCAGAGAGGAGCACCATGGGAAGGCCTGAGGATGTGGAAGAGACCTGGGCAGGCAAAACCCAGAGGAAGCTCAGATGGGCAGAGTGGAGAGAAGCTGGCAGAGCCTAGAAACCGTGAAGAAAGGAACCTGGGAGAGGGCAAGGTCATGGGCTGAGCATGGGCCTAAGATACATGAACCCCTCATTAGCAGTAGGTATGGATGTCGGATTCAGGACAGAGTGGGATCTCAGACAAAACTGGGGGGTTTCCTCACTCTTCCCCAGTTCTCTGCTACCCCCATCCCATAGGAGGAGACCTGGAGGTTCCTCCTCTTCCTGCTTCCTGCTAGCAGCTTAGCTCATTTAGGGTCAGTTTCCCTGACTGCACCATGGGACTAGATACTTAATAAGGTCCCAAGCAAATTTGACTGGGAGGTTTTAGGGTCAGAGGTCAGGGCAGCAGTCAAAGTTAGTTGGGATTGGACTCCATTTGTGGACAGAGACAGGGCTTTGATGAGGACCAGTGGCCTTGACCAGAGTGAGGGACAGTTTGTGGTGGAGATTGACAGTTGTTGTGGAACCTTTGGGTTGATGCTGTAGTCAGAATACCCTGGGGAGACAAGGCTATGCTGACTGAAAGCCACTCGGCTAACCCTGCCTTGGGGAAACATCCCAGAAGGCCCAACTGTGCCTGGACAGTGTGGGAGCTGTCACGTGAACCCATGATGTAGCACCCCTGTAACCTTGTCTTTCACCCCAGATTTGGCAAATGGCTACTCCATGACCCCTCCAACCTTGAACATCACAGAGGAGTCATATGTCATTGACACCGGGGACAGCCTATCGATATCCTGCAGGTATGGCTCCTCCCGACCTGGCAGTCAGTCCATGAAGCCTTCCCTAGACTGGGACAAGAGGCGGCTGGCTGAAGAACCACAAGGCCCCTTTTCCACTGAACATAGGCCTAGAGATGTGGTCTCCAAGAAGCCCTCAGAAAGGCACCCTGCACTCATCCAGCCTCCCCTAAAACCTCTTCCAGGTCACCTACATCCATCCTCAGCCACCTGTCACTAGCCTCTGAGGTCCCAGAGCCTCCTCACAGTACCAGCTATTGGAGAAGGCTTGTGTTACTAGCCTGCCCATTTATAACTCCAAGAATTGTGCAGGGAGCCAAGGGCTGAGGGAGTGGATCTGTGGAATATACCCCAAGCCTGGGTTGCCATTCTCTGGGAAGAGATAATGATGGGCAAAGCTCTTAGCACTCCAGGGAGGCTCCTTGGAGACTAGAGCTCTAGGCTAAAACTGGGGCGGAGAAATCCTTACTTCTGCTATCCTCTGCTAGGGGGCAGCACCCCCTTGAGTGGACCTGGCCAGGGGCCCAAGAGGTACTGACCACAGGTGGGAAGGACGGTGAGGAGACACAGGCTGTGCAAGACTGTGAAGGCACAGAAGCTAAGCCCTACTGCAAGGTGCTGCTGCTGGCCCAGACTCACGCCAACAACACGGGCAGCTACCACTGCTACTACAAGTACATCAAGGCCAGAATTGAGGGCACCACAGCTGCCAGCACCTATGTGTTTGTAAGAGGTGAGGCAGGGTCCTGGAGGGAGTAGCTGGTGCCTATGCACTGCCTCCAGCCTGCTGACGCCAGGCTGGCAGGAGTGAATATGGGGCTGTACTGTGTGTGCTCCACACAGAAGCAGGAGACTAAAGCTTCACCACCCTGGCCCATGAGGCTCCCCTAAACTTCCCTCACCCCAGCCCTAGCCAGAGTCACCCTGGGCCACATGGCCTTACCCAACTCCTACTCCATCTCCTCAGACTTTGAACAGCCCTTCATCAACAAACCGGATACGCTCCTGGTCAACAGGAAGGACTCAATGTGGGTGCCCTGCTTGGTGTCCGTCCCCGGCCTCAACATCACACTGCGATCGGTACTGTTTCCTTCCCTAACCTCACCCCAGGTTCTCACCCTCCTGTGCCATCCCTGGGAAAGGCAGCTGACAGTTACTATGTCCCTCCAGCAAAGTTCAGTGCTGCACCCTGATGGGCAGGAGGTGCTATGGGATGACCGCCGGGGCATGCGGGTACCCACAACACTGCTGCGTGATGCCCTGTACCTGCAATGCGAGACCACCTGGGGTGACCAGGACTTCCTTTCCAATCCCTTCCTCGTGCACATCACAGGTAAGGGTGGCCACTTCCATCTCATCCCAGTCACCACTCAGCACACCAGAACAGGGCAGGCGTACTGTAACTCTGTGTCACTAGTTCCCAGTGGCAGGGCTGTCCGTAACACAGGTGGTCTTATTACCCACTGCTCTGCACTCTGTGTGTGTTGAGTGTGAGGAATGAGAAGTGTGGGAGGTGACACTGTGTGTGTCACCAGGCAATGAGCTCTATGACATCCAGCTGTTCCCCAAGAAGTCACTGGAGCTGTTGGTTGGAGAGAAGCTGGTTTTGAACTGCACGGTGTGGGCTGAGTTCAACTCAGGTGTCACCTTCGACTGGGATTATCCAGGGAAGCAGGTAAGGTCAGCGGCTCTGCCAGGTAGCTTCTTCCCACTGTCCTGTCCTCAGCACCACCCCTAGGACTCACCATGCCCATGCTACCTGTACCTGGCCCATACTGGGCCCCTGTGTGGAGGAGATACAGACTCAGGAACCCAAATGTGATAGGGAAGTTTTCCATCCCAAAGCCAACTCAGGCTGGGCATCCAGAGCTACTTATGTTTGGGCAGGGGTGTGTGCCTTTGCTGGGTTGGATCTGCCCCTGCCTGCCTGCCTGCTGATCCTGGGCTTCCCCTGGGTGTGGCAGGCAGAGCGGGGTAAGTGGGTACCTGAGCGGCGTTCCCAGCAGACTCACACAGAACTCTCCAGCATCCTGACCATCCACAATGTCAGCCAGCATGACCTGGGTCCCTACGTGTGTGAGGCCAACAATGGCATCCAGCGGTTCCGGGAAAGCACAGAGGTCATTGTGCATGGTATGACCTGAGAGACTGAGGTCATTGTGCCCAGCATGGGGTGGGATGGGTCTAGAATCATGGAGCCTGGAGAACAAGGGTCCTTGTGCAGTGTGGGTCAGAGGTCATGATGCACCTGAGCCGCAGGGGCCAGCCAAAAGGAAGGAAGGGCTGTGAGGGGAAGCCCTGCCCAGCTTCTACCAGCTGGACAGCCAGGCAAGCTCCAGTCTGCAGGGGAAGGCTGGGAAGCCTGGTGGATGGTACTCAGCCCCACATTTACACTCTTACCTCCTGTTTGGCAGAAAAGCCCTTCATCAGTGTCGAGTGGCTCAAGGGACCCATCCTGGAAGCCACCGCCGGTGACGAGTTGGTGAAGCTGCCTGTGAAGCTGGCAGCATATCCCCCACCAGAGTTCCAATGGTAACATCCTGGGCCCCCTCCCCTTGCTGCCCTGCCAGGCTTAACACAAGGACCAGCCAAAAAGTGAAAAGAACATGTCCTTCCACATTAGATCATTAGCCCTGGGTCTCAGAAGGGGCTCGGTCCCTGCCCATCAGGCCCTGCATACCCTGAAACCCAGGTGGAACCCTTACAGAACAGGACCCCTAAAGGGAAAGCACATATTCAGCTAGAAGGAAGGATCACCTAGGAGTTGCTAAACTTCAAAATGTTTAAATACCAGGTTCTGATATGTAGAATGCAATGGACAGTATGGGGTTTTATGTACCTGCTTCCTGCATTCCCCCAGACTTCTCCAAGTCCTGGCCAACTGGATCTCCTCACTTAGCAAACTCAGAGCCTGCCCTGTAGTAGCTTGTTCCCTGGGCTCCTTCCTATAAGAGTTCCTCTCTGAGGACTTTTCTGACTCACAAATTTGAGATGTCTTGAGACTGATAAACTGTTATGGAGCCTGGCTCTGAGATGCATGGTAGTGAGAGGCCTGCAGGAGAACTGAGAGCTAGGCTTTCCCTACAGTGTGTGCCCAGGGCACAGGAAAGGACCCTCAGTGATGGCTGCATCCTTCTAGATGCTCCCCAGGAGACTACAGCATCCTCCCAATCCTCCCTTACACTCTGAGCTAAGGCCTTGATTCAATCATGATAGATCCTACTGCAGCCTCTGTCTACATTGTACAGATACGGAAATGGGCCAAAAGAGAGACAAACATTCCCACCTGAGCCCCAGGGCTCCTGGGAGGAGTCCCTGTTTTGTCTTTTCTTGTCATTCCAGAGCAGCCCTGCCCTTCCAAGCTTGAGGCACCTCACACCTGGTAAGAGGTTCTCAGGACAAGCAGAGGCCCCAATGTCCTCAGCCAGGACCCACTAGCCATAGGCAAGAAGCTGGCTTCTGGGAAGGCTCAGGGTGTCCCAGTCATGCGCCTTATGGCCCTGAATCCTCCTCCATCTAAGGCCATAGCTTTGGGCCATGTAATACTACATGCCATAGTACCAGAAGCCTCAAGGGAAGGTCCAGAGGCACTGATGAAGTGAGGAGCATGTCTTGCATAAATGCAACTTTTAGAGTCTTCTGACCTCCAAGGCCAGCAGCACTGAGCCTGCTCTCAGTGTAGCTTTCCACAGGAACGAACGTCCCAGGGCACTTGTGTTCATCACAGTTCCACAGGTGACCACTGTTCAAGTGGCATAATGATGGAATTTCTAAGTCAGTGAATGATGGATGGTCCAGTAGACAGACAGACAGGCTGGGTATTTGGCCTAAGGTGCCCAGCAAGGTGCTGGCACTGTTTGAGTGAGCCTTTGAAATTCCTGCAAATATAACGCTCCAGTTTCCAGATGAAGACGTTGAGGCTTGGGACAGTTAAGGGATCTTTCCAGGGTCACACACCTGACAAACTAAAAAGCCTGGGGTACCAGAAGCCTTCTGCAACACAACAAGGCAGATAGCATGGCCTTGATTCTGTTCCTGTCCTACTTGCCCTGCTCTGTGATCCCAGGCAAGTCACATTCCTCTCTATGCCCTGTTTGCTGTCACAGTTGAGCATGGGAACCCTAAATCTGTATTACCTTAGGTCTTTACCTAGGAGACATGCCTTTTCAGGGCTGTAGAGTCATGGCTTAGCCTATCCAGAGGGGAGGGACCTTGGAGAACCAGCTCCAAGCCCAGGACTCAGGCTGCAGAAAAAGTACAGAGTATGAGGCATTTGCTTGCACATGCAGCAGAGGTCTGGAGTGATCACACATGCCCAGTGGGGCATTATGTAAACAGGATACAGTAATGAGTTGTCACTGTCCTCACTGAAACCCACAGCCCAGTGAGAGGAGAGTCAACCAACAGGTGGTGCACACCTTTAATCCCAGCACTCAGGAGGCAGAAGCAGGTGGATCTCTGCGAGTTCGAGGCCAGCTTGGTCTACAGAGAGAGTTCCAGGACAGCTAGGACTGTTACACAGAGAAATGCTGCCACTAAAAAGCCAACAAGAAAGAAAGAAAGAAAGAAAGAAAGAAAGAAAGAAAGAAAGAAAGAAAGAAAGAAAGAAAGAGAAAAAAGAAAAAACTCAGTATGCCAGATAGGAGTGTAACTGAGTGGCAGAGCACTGGCATGGGGTGTGGAGGTCCTAGGTTTGATGTAGAGGAGAAGGGAGGGAGGGAGGGAGAGAGGGAGGGAGGGAGAGAGGAAGGAAGAGAGGAAGGAAGGAAGGAAGGAAGGAAGGAAGGAAGGAAGGAAGGAAGGAAGGACAGGGAAGGCAGGGCCAGATGACAATCATCTTTGAAGAACCAGTACCCCAGCCCCAGTGAAGGAAGGAGAGAGCCATACAAGTTGCCATCTACAGAAAGACCATTCAAACTAATATAATAGTAAGCCAAAAGCCCTGTGAAGGCTCTGTGTCTGGAGAACTAACTCATGGAAGCATCCAGAGCCAGGTGTCAGAGAACCAGGCAATTGCCACTCCATGTGCTCGGTTGTGGCTGTCCCTTCACTCATCGTCTTGCACTGTGAGAAAGAGGAGGGGCCCACTGAGGACATTGTAGTCAATCTCTGATGCTCAAGGCCAGCAGATGTGGAGGGATGTCATGGGATGAATTAGCAAACTGCCTTCCTCGTCCCTAGGCCAAGCTCACAGACAGGATGAAGAGAGGGTAGCTGCCCTAAGCAGAAACTGGTTGCTGGGTACTGGGGGGATATCAGAGAATTTAAGGGTGAGTCCAAAAGTGCCACCGCAGATCTCATAAAGATCAGTGACATTGCTGAGCTGGCCACATAAGTTATGACAATGGGTTGATTCGGCCTAGTCCAGAGCTTGTGTCTGCCTCTCCTGAGACCAGGGACTTCTGTCCACCCCATACTCCTGCTGCCCTCCTTGGTCTGGTGCAGGAGAGGCCTCTTGCTCTAGCCTGACCTATCAAGACAGACCACGTGGCCTTCTCTTCCCACATCTAGCTGTATTGTGGGCCCTTCATATATGTGTATTCTGCAGCCACAGAGCCAATGAACCTTGGATGGAAAAATATCTTTTCAAACGTGTAGCAAGCAGAAAGACAGTCTGGGCCTTTTGTGTTTGACACAGTCCCTGAGCATGTGAATATCACAGCCTTTTATGTAACACAGTGTCTTGAGTATCAGATGTCATCTCAAGATGATTTACAGTATATAGAGGGTTGTCTATAGCTTATTGCAAATTCTATAGATGTCATCTCAAGATGATTTACAGTATATAGAGGGTTGTCTATAGCTTATTGCAAATTCTATGCTACTTTACAGAAGGGACTTGAGCTTTGGGTATTTCTTGTTTTACTTTGTCTTGGTTTATTTATTTTTAATTAGCATATACAAAGTATAGGATTCATTATGGCATCCTCAGACAAAATTTGTTCTTGTTGATGTGATCAGGTATTTTAGATTGATCATTAAAGATTTTGGTGACCAACAGGAAACCGAGAACCCCTCTGATTGGGGGGCTTGCAAATGCCAACACAGAGCTGGCATGGGGTCCACAGAGCTTCTGAATTCCCTTCCTTTGCCAGGTTCAAGGACAGAAAGGCGGTGACTGGACGCCACAATCCACATGCTCTGGTGCTCAAAGAAGTGACTGAGGCCAGTGCTGGCATCTACACTCTCGCCCTGTGGAACTCTGCAGCTGGTCTGAGACAAAACATCAGCCTGGAGCTGGTGGTGAATGGTATAGACTGGAAGGATGGGAGAAGGGATGGTCCCAGGGTGTGTGGGGTGGCGATGAGAGCCAGCTGACTGGCTGTTTGCCTATGCCCTCAGTGCCTCCCCACATCCATGAAAAGGAAGCCTCCTCACCCAGTATCTACTCCCGCCACAGCCGCCAGACTCTCACCTGCACCGCCTATGGGGTACCCCAACCTCTCAGTGTCCAGTGGCACTGGAGGCCCTGGACACCGTGCAAGACATTCGCCCAGCGCAGCCTGTAAGTATGTTCCCCCACCACACCCTATTCTCCTCTTCTACACACAAAATCTTAGCTCATCCATGTCATCCATTTATAGGTGAGGAAACAGGACCAGAGAAGGGAGACAAATTTCCCAAGGTCAAAGCTGTAAGCAAGAGAGCCTGCCCAAATGCTGAGCCATGTTCCCTATACCCAGCTCAATGTCAAAAGGACAAGAGCTGAGTGGATGTGGTGGCACATGCCTGTATCCCAACACTTGGGAGGTAGAGGCAAGAGGATCAGGAATTGAAGGTCATCCTTGGCTACATAGTGAGCTCAAAGCCAGAATAACAGAAAACAAAATGGACAGGGGAACCTGGAAGGACATTCCGGGCAGAGACCAATTAGACATACAAAGAACAGGAGAGGAGGAGGGTGCCACATGAGCAGGAACTTTGAAGTCATTAGGGGAGCCAGTGAAGGGCATTCAGCAGGAGAATGACAAGTCAGATTTGCCATTTAGTGAAAGACTCTGTGGTCGGTCACATGCTAGAGAATGAACAGAAGCCAGGAACCTAGGCAGGAAAGGAGTCTAGCCCCACCTGCTGGCCCAGTAGCTGTGGCTCCAGAACAATCAGTGGGAAGCCTAGAAGTGACCTGTGGGCCTGGGAGAGCCTGACATATGCAAAGCTCTTAAGGGACTCTTGTGAACCACATGGCCTGCAGGTCACCCTGGTACCTCTATCTTTGCCCCTTCTAGTAAGCCACTATTATGCTCTGTGTCCAATGACACAGTGCTCCCTCCCCACTCTTCAGATAGGGGCAGACAAGATCTCCTCTTGCCCCCTTGCCTCATCTCAACAGAAGACTGAAGCACTGGGCATGCCTAGGAGGAGATGGGGTTCGTGGGGCTGAGTGTTGGCTGTGGTCCTCCTGGAAGCTGAGTGAGCACATCCAAGCTGGACTCTGGAGGAAGGCACACAGCAGTAGTAGGACAAAGCAGTGTTGTTTGAAGGAAGGATTGCAGGGCTGCAACAATGGTCCAGCCCCTCATTGCCCTTGTTCCCAGGCCTGAGGGCTGTCTCTTAGTCACTGTGGTGGGAGACAATGTCTGAGGATAGCAAAGGTGTAAACCCCCCTCACCCCACCCCCGCCACTTTAGGTCTTTCCTGTCCTTATTCCTGATCTACGCTTGTCCCTCTTGATCCTCGGCAGCCGGAGGCGGCAGCAGCGGGATGGCATGCCACAGTGCCGAGACTGGAGGGAGGTGACGACTCAAGATGCTGTGAACCCCATTGAAAGCCTGGACACCTGGACCGAGTTTGTGGAGGGGAAAAACAAGGTACAGACCACATGGAGAGAAAGCCCCAGGTGCAGAAAAGCTTTGACAATGAGAGTGGACTAAGAGGAGGGAGGCTAGGTGTGCTCCTTCTGCTTGGGCTCAGTTTCCACCTGACCTGCAGAGCTTGGGGAGCTGCAGCTGACAGCCAGGTGACTTTTCTGGCCTCTCTGGGCCCCAGCTTCCCTGCCTGCATGTGAGCCAGGCCTTCCCAGATAAGGAAACTGAGATCCAGGAGGAGAACCCAGCTGCCCACAAGTCCCAAGGCTGGAAGGGGATGGGGCTGGGGGCTGACTAGGTCTCCATAGAAGGCTGGTGAGCTGTTGACCAGGAGGGGGAGGGGGAGTGAACAAAGGCACCCACTTCCTACGGTCACTTCCTGTTTTCCTACACACCTCCAGAGCCTCTTCCTGTTCCAGGCCTGGCCAGGAAGTGCCCGGCTTGGGGTGGGGGTGGGGGTCTTTGGATGGTAGGCAGGGCCTATGGACTGCTCTTCTCTCCTACTTTTCAAATTTCCTACTCCCTGAGGGCAGAATTTTTCTAGAATCCTGGGATACCTCCATACACATACATATACACTCCTCCTCTACTACCCTGGACCTTGAAAAAATGTTATGTGCCTTTGGACTAACGTGGGCACATCACAAAGACCTTGAACAGGGACCAGATACTAACCTTACAATTAACATGTACAATTTAAAGAAGCTGGTCCTGTTGTGACTCATTACAGTCTGAATTTTAACTCTTGCTTAGAGAGTCCCAGTTGCCGAACTGGCTCTTGACCCCTCAACATAGCCACAATCTGAGACATAGCACAGATAAGTCCCTCTGCTCCGGCCAGCTGTCTACACATTGTTTCTTGGCTTTTCTGAGGTGACACCTGTCTACTGCCAAAGGACCTTGCCTTATCAGTTGTGCTGTCCCTAGACTTTGGCCACTGTCAGCCCAAACCTGTTTCCCCATTACTAGTGGGCACGATAGCCTCTTTGAAGAGGAGGAGGGTCTGGGTAGGCAATGGAGCCTTTTGCCTCTGTTCTGGGTAGACGGTGAGCAAGCTGGTCATCCAGGATGCCAACGTGTCAGCCATGTACAAGTGTGTTGTCTTCAACAAAGTGGGCCAGGACGAGCGTCTCATCTACTTCTACGTGACCAGTGAGTAAACAGGCTGTCTCCCAGGGAGTACCACTTCATCTAGATAGGCCTGGGTGCCAGGAATGAGCTTATGAGTTTCTGGTGATCGTGGGAGCACCCAGCCCATGGGACTACCACCACCATGACACAGAGTGGAAGAGAGAAATTTAGGGACGTTCAGCCTATAGACTGGGGCTGGTGCAGTGGGATGGAATGGCACCCTGTACCCCCAGCAAAGAGAAATCCTACCCTTTCTCAGTTTAGAGTACTGTGATTCGTGTGTGCATTTTGGAAAAATTCCCATCATTTACTCAGATTTTCAAAAGGGCTGGTGACCTCTAGAAAGAAGGGGTCACAGGAGGTGACACTTACTGGGTTCAGGAGTATGGATGAAGTCACCTGAAAGGGCAAGTGGAAATCGAGAGAATGGCGCTGGCAAAAGCTAAAGAAATCATTCCAAGGAAAAGCCAGGGTCAGGATGTAGTTAGTAGCAAAAGAGAATGAGGTCCACTGGGTCTGGTGATGAGAGTTTAAGAACCTGGAAGTGTGTGGACAGCTCCCTGATTGGACCATAGCTAGAAGAGTCCAAAAGGTAGGGATGCAAGAGGAGCTCAACCCTATGGGTGGGGCTGATTTCCAAAACGTAGGTGGCTCCTTTGACCAAGGAGGGGAAGAAAAAGGAGGGGAAGTGGGCTCTAGACAGTGTGAAAACCTGGATACACACTATGTACACCCTTGATTGAGAACTGATTGCGTTGCAAGGTCAATAGTGAAGAGAGAGACCCACACTATAGCTGGGGTAGGTGAGCAAACACGGAGATGGTGTCTCTCGGGTTCCTCTCTCCTCCCCAGCCATCCCGGACGGCTTCAGTATCGAATCAGAGCCTTCCGAGGATCCTTTAGAAGGCCAGTCCGTGCGCCTCAGCTGCCGGGCGGACAACTACACTTACGAGCATCTGCGCTGGTACCGGCTCAACCTTTCCACGCTACACGATGCTCAAGGGAACCCCCTATTGCTCGACTGCAAGAACGTGCACCTGTATGCCACGCCCCTAGAGGCCAACTTAGAGGAGGCGGAACCTGGGGCCCGCCACACCACCCTCAGCTTGAATATCCCCCGAGTGGCGCCTGAGCACGAGGGTGACTACGTGTGTGAGGTGCAGGATAGGCGCAGCCAGGACAAGCACTGCCACAAGAAGTACCTGTCCGTACAGGGTGAGGTGGGCGTGGCAAGCCAGAGAGGGCGGGGCCACGCTTCTCAGCATTTGCCTCTTCTACCTTTGCCACCTGGTCCAACAGAAGCCTGCAGCCCAACCTAGCCGTAGAAGTGCTCAATCCTTCGCATGCTCAGTCCCTCAGCGCCATACCACCCGTCTCACCCTTGCATCTGCCACTACCCCTTCCCTACTTCCAGCCCTGCAATGCACCATCCCGAGGTACCTTCTTAGTTTCTGCGCCCTCATTTAGTTCCCTCTCCACCCTGCCCCAGCCCTGGAAGCTCCTCGGCTCATGCAGAACTTGACCGACCTCCTGGTGAACGTGAGCGACTCTCTGGAAATGCGATGCCCGGTGGCCGGAGCGCATGTGCCCAGTATTGTGTGGTACAAAGATGAAAGAATCCTGGAGAAAGAGTCTGGTAGGGGAGGTAGCCTTAGATGACAGGCAGGGTCCGGAGGTCTGCATGGCTGATGTCCCTATACCAACCTGAGCTGGAACCTTCATCCTACCGCTTGCAGGAATCGACCTGGCAGACTCCAATCAGAGGTTGAGCATCCAGCGCGTGCGTGAGGAGGATGCGGGTCGTTATCTGTGCAGTGTGTGCAATGCTAAGGGCTGCGTGAATTCCTCTGCCAGTGTGGCAGTGGAAGGTGCGTCCCTGCCTGGCTCTGTTCAGCCCACCTCACACACCCAACTGTGGCCACTTAGTGAAGTGGTACCCAAGCACGAGGGGCCCTTCCTGTTGGGTACATCCTCCCTCTCACCCAGCCACTATCTATCCACACAGGCTCCGAAGATAAAGGCAGCATGGAGATTGTGATACTCATTGGCACTGGCGTCATCGCTGTCTTCTTCTGGGTCCTTCTCCTCCTCATCTTCTGTAACATGAAAAGGGTGAGGGTCTTCCCCCTGCCGAAGTTCTCTCCACCACCTAACGGGGTTTCCTGTTTCCCCATTCCATTCTCATCCCAGCAAACCCTTAAGATTCCCATCCTGGTTTACCTTTCAATGTCCTGCCCTGGGAATCTTCCCCACCCTTCCGCGCTGGGCTCCAAACCCAGCAGAGGTTGTCTGTTGGCCTGCCCCCCTCCTTGATTGAGAACTCAGAAGCAAGTGCCATTTGCCCTAGGCAAAATATATCCAAGCCACAGTGGTATGTCCAAATCAATGAGCTGTCTCCACCCCCACCCCCAGCCTGCCCACGCAGACATCAAGACGGGCTACCTGTCCATCATCATGGACCCCGGGGAGGTGCCTTTGGAGGAGCAGTGTGAATACCTGTCCTATGACGCCAGCCAGTGGGAGTTCCCCAGGGAAAGGTTACACCTCGGTGAGGCCAGCACCCAGCTTGCCCCACCCAGCACGCACTGCCTGGCAGAGACAGTGTCAGCTGCCATGGGGTCAAGCAGGCTGAAGTGACAGAAATCCTTCCATTCTTAGAACTTGTGCCAGGATGACCCTCCTGGTCCCCACCTGGCCTGACCAGTTCCAACTGGGCCTGAGTCCCCAGAACCACAGCCAGGGCTCCCAGTTCCCAGGCCCCCGGGGTCATTTCCTGCTGCTCTGAGCAGGGTGGACCTGTCCCACCTGCCTGGAGAGGATGCTGGGGCCTTCCTGTCTGTCTCTCCTCTGTTCTCCAGCTTTCCTTCTCTAAGACTCCACTCCCTATTCCCTTCCTGTTTGGCAGAGAGGCTTCCATTCTCCTCCTGCCCCAAGCTCTTGGGACAGGTCACCCCTGCTGTCCACCCTTCTCCATCCTCACCCCTCAACCCCTGTACAGCTCACCTGGAACTGGCCCCCCTGCCTCCACAGGGAGAGTGCTAGGCCACGGGGCTTTCGGGAAGGTCGTGGAAGCCTCAGCTTTTGGCATCAATAAAGGCAGCAGCTGTGACACCGTGGCCGTGAAGATGCTGAAAGGTGTGGGGCCTGGCGGGCAGAAGGGGTTGTGCAGCTAGAGGGAGGGCCAGGAGCTCTGGATGGGACAGTGATGCAAGAGCAAGAAAGAAAACACTCCGAGCTACAATCCCAGCCATGATTCGACAGAAAAGCATAGGGAATCAGACCCAAGCCTCTACCTCTGTAGGATCAGCAGCATGTGCTAGGGACCCAGCACAGCCGGCACTCGCAGCACCAGGGCTGAACATGCCTTTGCTAAGTTAATGTCTCTGGAGGGTTGAGCAATTTGGGAAATTATCAGGGCAGTTTTGGCATCGTGCTGTGCCCCCCTTTATCTCCTCCAGAGGGCGCTACTGCCAGCGAGCACCGTGCTCTGATGTCAGAGCTCAAGATCCTGATTCACATCGGTAACCACCTCAATGTGGTCAACCTCCTGGGGGCGTGCACCAAGCCCAATGGTATGGAAATGAGATACCCTGGGGAAAGGACCGGGCAGTGGGCGCTGGCACTCTCACTACGGGTGGGAGGAGCCATGCGGGTTCTGGGGTGGGCCCATGTTGGAACCTGGCAGGGTGTAGGAAGGATGGACCGTAGACACGCGGTGCCGCTGAGCTGCTGGCATCACCAAGTGCCTGGCTTCTGCTCCGCGGTGTCATAGGCCCCCTCATGGTAATCGTGGAATTTTGCAAGTACGGCAACCTCTCCAACTTCTTGCGTGCCAAACGGGAGGCGTTCAGCCCCTATGCGGTAAGTGGGCACACCAGCCTGTTGCTGGAGCGCAGTTACAGAGCGGGTGGGCAGCAGGGTTGGCTAGGGATGGAAGTCCCAGAAGCGGTTAAGAAGAGAAGCAGGCCAGCTTTGTACTTCGCTTTGGCAGGAGAAGTCTCCCGAGCAACGCAGGCGCTTCCGCGCGATGGTAGAAGGCGCCAAGGCTGACCGGAGGAGACCTGGAAGCAGCGACAGGGCCCTGTTCACTCGGCTCCTGATGGGCAAGGGAGGCGCACGGAGGGCTCCCCTTGTCCAAGAAGGTAAAAGCCCGGCTTCCTCTTGCCAGTGTCTATCTGGCCCAGTTACAGCCTCGCAATTGGCACCCAGGGATAACCTAGCCTGCCACCCTCGGTGCAGGGGCTTCAATGAGATTTAACTTGCCTATTACAGGATAAACAGCAATGCCTTGCAGACAGGGTCAGGGGTGGGGAATATAAAGCCAAATAGCAGGTGCAAAAGTGGGTGCCTCAGAGAGCATGAAGGTAACAGGTATAAACAGGGGGCATGGTGTCTGGGGTCTCCGGGGCCTGGCCAGGAGAGCCGCGGCCAGGGGTGAGTGAACAAATGTTAATTTTGGAGCTACTGTAGAAGCACCTCCTTAGCTCCCCTCCTTCTGTGCAGCTGAAGACCTATGGCTGAGCCCACTGACCATGGAAGACCTTGTCTGCTACAGTTTCCAGGTGGCCCGGGGAATGGAATTCCTGGCTTCCCGAAAGGTAGGTTCCCAGAACCCTATCAGGCCCTTTTCAGAGAAGGGTACACACCCTTGGTATAGATGTGCCTGGTCATAATTTTACTCCACAGTGGCCTTGGGATCAATTCAGATATGTCCCATTTTGGAGAAAACTCAGTCCAAAGCAAGGAATTCCCTGCTCCAGGTCTCGAGGCTAAGCCTTGGCCATGGAATTAGCATGTCTGAGTCCCTAACTCACTGCATTGTGGTCAATTCATGTGTTTTCTTCCATTAGTATCTCTCCAAATGAGCAAGATGCAGGCAAGGCAGGATATTCCCTAGGACACCTCTGAGCTCTAGGCTGAGATGTCACCCTGGGGGTTGAAGCTAAACTCATTGTAATCTCTCCTTTCACCCCTAGTGCATTCACAGAGACCTGGCTGCTCGGAACATCTTACTGTCAGAAAGTGACATAGTGAAGATCTGTGACTTTGGTCTTGCCCGGGACATCTACAAAGACCCTGACTATGTCCGAAAGGGCAGTGTGAGTGCAGACAACGAGGGGCAGAGGATTTGGGGTGGGTGTCCACTTGGTCTGCCAGGCTCCATGCCCAGCTACTGGAAGACTCACTGTTCCTAGGTGCTCACCAAGTGTGCTGGTTGTTTGTCTTATTGCTTTGATGAAATCAACTTGAGGAGGAGTTTATTTTGGTTGCAAGCTCCAGGGCATAGAGTATATCGTGGCATAGATGGCATAGGGTCAAGAACAGGAGGCTGCTGCTCATGTGGTGTCAGTCAGGAAGAAAAGAATGATATGTTTGTGCCCAGCTCAGCTTGGCTTCCTTCCACTCCTCGACGCATGTCTGGCTTCTCTCCTCTCCTCTTATTCAGCTTGAGACCCAAGCACACAGAATAGCACAGCCCATATTTAGGCTGGGTCTTCCCGTCTCAATTAGCCTATTTTAGGCAATCCTTCGTGGACAGGTCCAGACACAGTGGTGGGGCTACTGGCAGAGCTCAGAGAAGGATGCTTGAATGAGTGACCATAGCTGAGTAAGGGCTTATGCCAGGGAAAGGAAGAAAGATTGGTGGAGAGAGGAAAAGATCAGGGTGAGTCCAGGGTGTGGTATGATAGCCACCCTACCCAGAGTCATCACCCTGCAGATGGTTTTTGTCCTTCATGCTGACTCACAGGTGTGGGAAATCAATGCAGGTAGGGAATAGGTGTGCATTTCTGACCCCCCCCCAGAAGCTGTTAGAAGAAGGAACTAGGTTGGAAGCAGAGGCCAGTCTGGACGGGCTCCCAGATGAGGCTATAAGATGGAGGGGGACAGATAATGGGGGAGCATCATTAAGAGTTTGAAGGCAGGAGAGGGAATGAGAACTCTCCTTCCTGTGTGGAGACAAATGGAGTTGATAAGTGTTTGTCAAGAGGAGATGTCGGTGGTATGCAGGGATGCGTTACCTCAGGAGGCTGAGTTAAGTCTCTACAATTGGAGGCACAGATCTAAGATACATCCTCAAGAGCGTAGGGATGCATG